>NC_071512.1:600000-858629 GCF_027887155.1 Malaclemys terrapin pileata | reverse complement strand
TTCTCCCCCAGCAAGCATGTCCTGACAGAAGACATTGTGCACCGGGAGGTGACAGCGGACCAGAAGCTGCTCTCCAGGCGGCTCCTGACCAAGACCAACAGGATGCCACGGTGGGCAGAGCGCTTCTTTCCTGCTAATGTCGCCCACTCTGTGTACATCCTGGAAGATTCCATCGTGGACCCGAAGAACCGAACCATGACCACCTACACCTGGAACATTAACCATGCTCGTCTTATGGTGAGTGGCAAGGGCAGCAAGCAGAGAATTGGACCAGACACGCTGCTGCCTGAGGTAACCCAGCTCCGTTGCCCCAGGACCAGGGGGTGTGGGCAGTGGGAGCTCTGGGCTGATGCTGCTGTCGCCTCCTGCAGGTGGTGGAAGAGCGCTGTGTTTACTGTGTGAATCCAGAGAACAGCAACTGGACTGAAGTCAGACGGGATGCGTGGGTCTCCTCCAGTCTGTTTGGCGTCTCCCGAGCCATCCAGGTGAGTGGCTGCTGTGTTCAGCGCAGCCCCGGAAGCCTGATACACCCTGATGCTGCAGGCACCAGCCCTGTGGCCGATAGAGGCCCATTCCAGTGGGTGCTTAGCTTGCAGCCCAAAGGGACCCCCATGGTACAGGGGCACTGACAGACCATTGGGTTCAGAAGGCAGCTGCCTGGACTCCGTGGTTGAGGCTTGCAACTCCGGTCTCTCTTGTTACAGGAGTTCGGCCTGGCCAGGTTCAAAAGCAACGTGACCAAGAGCACCAAGGGGTTTGAATACGTGCTAGCTAAAATGCAAGGTGAGTGCCTTGGCCTCTGGGGGCAGGTGGGGCCTGCACTGGCAGCAGATGGGACTGGGGATGGCAACATGATTTTCCAGCCAGGGGTGGTGGTTGATGTCACAGCCCTGCATCCACCTCTGGATTGCAGCTGCCCTCACCTTTAACATGGGCACCCAACTGCCTTTGGCCTCACTGGAAGCCCCAGTGGAACCGGCAGTCAGCAGCACGCCCCGATGTGTTAGGCTGAGTGACCTGGAGGAAACACAAACTTGGCCCTGCTCTCTGCATTCCTCTAGTGCAGTGCTCCCTCCCTCCCTCCCCGCGCCGGATGTGGGCAGGTAAGAGGGCTGAGGCTGGGGGTGGGGCCAGGAGCAGAGCTAGGTGGTGCTCCCTCCCTGCCCCTGTGGGAGCTGACCTGGGCCCCAGCCACACACCCCTGAACGTTTCTCTGCCCCCCTCGGGAGGCACGTTCCACAGTTTGGGGACCTTTGCTCTCGTGGGTTTAACAGCTGGCCCGCAGCAAGGTGTGGGGAGGGTGGTTATTGAAGCCAATAAAGGAAGTGGTGCGTGCATACACCCTGCTGTGCAGGGACACTGGCTCCAGCCCCAGGGAGGCTGCGACTGCTTGTATCAGCAAGAGGAACCTTTCCATCTGGGCAGCGCTGCAGCCCTCTGAGATCCTGGGAGTGCAGGGGAGACCTGCTGGGTTACACAGCTGGGTTACACTTGCTCATTGTAGGAGAAGCTCCCTCCAAGACCTTGGTGGAGACAGCGAAGGAGGCCACGGAGAAGGCCAAGGAGACAGCCTTAGCAGCCACAGAGAAAGCCAAGGACCTGGCCAGCAAGGCGGCCCCCAAGAAGAAGCAGCAGTATGTGTGAGACGCTGCTGGCAGGAGTCCAGAGTAGCACTGGACAGCTCCGGCCCGCACCTCACAGCGGACAGGAGCCTCTCTAGAGTTTATATTTTTTAATTGAAACTGTACAAGTCTGACAATCAGCTGCAGCTAGATCCTTTCTAAGGTGTAACTATCATTAAAGAATCTACTTCCACCAGGGGCTGGGCTGGCGGTGCTCAGCACAGGTTCCAGTAGTGGCCTGGCCCCAGGCCCACTGACCCGGCCAGGGAGGGGCCACGTGTCAGCAGAGCGCTGAGGGACGCCCGACTGGAGCGCTGGCCGGCCAGCTGCTGCTGGGCCCCACAACAGCTTGCTGCGTGCAGGCTCTCTAGGGCTGCAGACACTCCAGAGGCGGACGCTCCCTTGACGCACCTGTGATGGGCAGGCCCCTACCAGGGCTCTCTGCAAAGCAGGGGCAGCCCCATTCCCCACTGGAAGGCAAGCAGCGCACTTGCTTCCCTGTTTACAATGAAGGCTTCTCTCTGTCCAGAGGGAGAGCTGGGTTGTCTCCTCCCACCCTAAGTGCAGTATTTATTGCCCCAGCAGCAGAGCAAGGCGCACGGGCACAAGTCTGCATGCCCCCTGCAGCCGCAGGCTGCTCCCAATCACAGAGGGTGACTGTCCCCTCTCCCACAGGCCCTCGCCTGGCAGCTCCAGCCACGTTAGCTATTGGAAGCCAGGCCCCATGTCAGCAAGGGAGGCTTAGACTCCCTTGAAGCTGGCCAGGCTCCCCCCCCCCCCCCCGGGGGGCCTCAGCCTGGGGTTCGTCTGGGAAGATTCATGCCAGGCTCTGCACACCCCTTGCCTATGGCCCAAGGGGGTGGGAGAGTAGGGCGCTTTCCTGCAACAGGCTCTGTAGCTGTAGTGAGGGGGGCATACCCTGCTACGGCAGGCACTGCAGCAGAAACAATCCTGGGACGAGAGCCCTTGGGATTTGGTGTGGAGCTCCTGCAGGACCTGCCCAGAGAGGCCTGTGGGGGGAGCACTGCTCAGGGCACCACCTGGAATAACCAAGATGTGCTGGAGCAGCTGTGTTCCCTGCCAGTGCTGAAACTGAGCAGTACTTCCCCATCACTGCCTCCTACCACCAGTCCTTCCACATCTGTCTCGGCCTTGGCGAGGCAGCCCCAACTGGAGCTGACAGCGATGCCTGGGCCCAGCCAGCCAAGCCACGAGAGGGGCTTTGCCCATTCACAGCCCCCCACAGCCTCAAAGGCATGGAAGCGGCTTTGGGATTGTGGGGGGAGGAGCAGGCCATGGGCCTGTGCCCCAGCTTGGGCTGTGGGGCAGAGGATTCGCCAGCAGCCAGATCTGTGTGTGTTACCGGCACCAGCTGCAGCCAGGGGAGAGGCTGGCCCAGCCCTGGGGTTCTGTGGCATTGGCCTTGGTCAGTGCTTGGGAGAGCCTGGGGGCCCTGACTCTCTGGCTGCTGGGAGCGGAGAGCAGCTGCTCACGCCTCAGTCTATCCAACCTCCGTGCCCTCTGGACCGGGTCCTCCAGCTTCAAGGCACCAGCCTGGGCTGCTGGGAGCACACATCGCCTCCCAGCTGTGCCCACCCGCACGTTTGGCCTTTGTGCTAGGCCATGTCTAGGAGCCTTCTGAATCCCAGCCCTCCTGGGCTTCCCGGCTCATCAGCACTGCCCAGCGCCGCGCCATGCCACCGGGCCAGGAGAACCCCAGCTCGCTGCGGCTTGCCCCCATGTGCAGCTGGGCCAGCACAGGTGGCCGAGGGGGGTGTGATTGGAACCCTCTGCTCACTGCTGCTGTGATGGGTCCTAGCGGAGGCCTCTGCCACCCCGAGCGGCTGTGTCAGCGGAGCTTGGGCCAATGAGCAGAGCCCTCTGGTGAGCCACGGCTGGGTCTCCTGCCCTCCTCCTCTGTCCCCAGTTGTTCCTGCCAGAAGCCCCCACATCCCTCTTCAGCCATCCCAGCTGTGGGAGCCAAGCCAGGCTTGTTGGTGAGCCGGGCATCTAACTGCTGTGAGCTGGCTCCCTGGGGCTGGCCCCAGCTCTCTCCAACAGCCAACGGGAGGTGCCCCTGCACCCTGGGAATGGTGCCCGGGTTTCTCCAGCAGAGGGTCAGCGGCCCACTGAGGCAGGCAATTTCCAGCCCACCTCTGCGCTCTCCTCCCCGGTGCGGGAGTGGAGGTGATTTGGGCTAGCCCCCGGCAGGGCAGGGCAGGGTGGCACAGGGCAGCCACGTGCCCTTCCCCACTTACACCTGCCCTGGGCCTGGCCACCGCCCGGCTTGTGGGAGGACCCAGAGCCAAGCCTGAGCGAGCCCAGCCCAGCTGGCTCCCCTGGCACCTGCTGTGCCAGCCACCGTGCAGACCCCACAGGCTGGGCTCAGTGTAGCATTGGCGATAACTGGACCCCTCAGGCCCCGCCCCCCTCCCTCCCTCCCTCTCCCTTGCTGGATCCCCCAAGGAGCCCACCTGGCACCTGCAGGTAGGAGACACCCAGGCTGAGCAGGGGCTGGCGCAGGTTAATGACCAGAAACTGGACCCCGGGTAACTCCCCCTGCCCATCCCCTTTCCTCTCCCCACTGTCCCCTGGCCTGCCCCTCCCAGGCACTCAGTGCTGTACAGCCGCAGGACAGCGCAGGTAGACGGGCATGCCTGCGGGCACCAGGAGACAGCACCCCAGAGCTGCCTGCCTCAGCTGAGGGGGGCTGAGGCAGCCAGCGCGGCATGGGAAGGACAGAGCCTCCCACACGCAGGCTGAGCAAAGCAAGTCCTGCTCAGTGTTTGCAGAAATCAGGGGGGGTTGTCAAAACCCCCCCAGACCAGGCCCACGGCTGGCAAGGGTTACTGACGCGGTGCCTCCCACCGCCTGTGGTAACGACTTTCTGGTCGAAATCCAGACAACTGGTGACCACCTGCATTTAGAGCCAGGACCATACAGCTCAAGGGTCCTGCGTTCCTCAGACAACCCCACACCCAGCCCCCATTGTAAAGTCATCCCGCAGGGCCAAGTCCCACTCCCACAAGCATGCGGCACAAGGGATGTTTTCTGGGTTTGCCTGTGCCTGGCTTCCTCCCAGAGCCAGCCAGCCCCCCCGGAACTGAGGGGTGCTGTATTCAGCCACCACCCCCCCTTTCTCTGGGTGGCAAACTTGGATCCTGAAAACAGGTGTGTAATAATGCCCCCCCTCCCCCCCAGTCACCTGGCTCCACAGTTCAGGGCTTAATCCTGAACATCCAGCTGCAGCTAAAGTTCCTAGTTTCCTGCATTACTTGAAAACCTCACCGACTGCTTTGTTTTGCTTGTGCACAACCTGTGCCCGTCATGGGTGCAGGTACCCAGCTCCTGCCCCCTGCCAGGCGGGACAGGGACAAGAGCCACTGAAACAAAACACAACTTTTGCCTTTGTGGCTTAAGTACGCGCGTTAGAGCCACGATCGTTGTACTACATTCCAGCCCAGCCGGGTGCTTGGACGCACTTTTTAATAAACGCTTGGGTGCCCCTCGTGGTCCGCGAGGTGGGGCTGAGCACCAGGGCGGGGGAGTCCGCAGAGCGCAGGCAGGGCCGAAGGGGGACGGTGGGCTGAGGTTCGTTTACTAGACTCTACGCTGGCAGGCGTGGGACTGACTGGGGGCTGGCTCGAGAGCCTGCTACACCGCGCCAGTCACGGGTGGGTGCCCGGCCCTGGCTGTGGCCACTCTTCCAGGGGCACTAGCCTTCATCCGTCTGGGGCTTGTTCCTGCTGGGAGAGCTCTCTACAGCCTCTACCCAGGGCAGGCTCCAGCCTGGGCCCAGAACAGCGGCAGCGGCCCAGCCCAGCCCAGCCCGCAGCTCAGAGCCAGGCTCCTGCACTGCAGAACCATGCGAGGCCAGAGGCGCCTCTCCCCCCCCAGGGCTTGGGAGGGGCAAGTGTGAACGCTTTGAGAGCCTGGCTGGAAAGAGGAAGAGAAACACTCCCCACGCACACTGACAGGGGACAAGGTACAGCCAGGAACCACCTGCAGCCACCCCCTTGGGCCAGCCAGGCCCCTGTGCTCGCTGGGCCTGGCGCCTCCAGAGGCAGCCCCTCCCTCTGCACTCCACAGGGGCAGCTGCCTGTTAGCTGCTGCCCTCGGCTGGGCAGAGTCCAGGGGCTCGTGCCAGACCCTGCAGCACCCAGAGCCCCTCTTGCCCCCAAGGAAGGCTGGGCAGCACTCGCGATACAACACGGAGGTTTCCCAGGCCCTGCTTTAAACAGCGTGTGCGAGGACGGGCCAGCTCCTGGCACCAGTCCCAGGGGCTGCAGAGCTGTTCAGCGAGTAGGACAATGCTCCCCTCCCACAGCACGGGGCGGGGGGGGATGGAGAGAGGAGAGGAGGAGGCCTCCCCCTGTTCCTAAGTCCCCGCCCTGCCTTGCTGCTGCAGGGGAGGCTGGCCTCTGTCACCAGAGCCAGCGCTTCGCGGCCTGCGGGGCAGGCCCAGAGCCACGTCCCCAGAGCATCAGCTCTGCTAGGCCCAGAGCTTCCTTGGGACACTAACCAAGCTGCTGAACCACGAGAGGCAGGGGCTGCTGGGCGAAGCTAGTGGCCAGCACCAGGCTGCGTTCTCTGCAGTCACTCCAGGAAGCAGACCCTGCCTGTCCCAACGCCTCTGACTAGGAACAGGGAGGAGCAGTTCAGGCCAGGCCAGCTGGATCCCCGTGGAGCCGGTTCTGTTGCCAGTGGGGTCAGCTCAGAGCAAGCGGCTGGAGTGCAGCGCGCACCATCCCTCTGGGCTCCTTCACTACCAAGAGGCAGCTGGAGTGCGGCTGCCGGGCTCACATCCAGTGAGGGTGCACACGGGGATCTGCTGTCTCCACAGCCCACCCTCCAGCTCAGCCAGCGATTCCTTGACTTAAAGCTCAAAACAAGAAGTAGCGAGAGCCGTTTCGGGAGCGCCCCACAAGGTCTGTGCAGTGTCCCAGTGCTCTCTGCAGGCTGCCGGGATCCCGGAGCAGGCTTTGGTCGCTTTCTGAGGTAGAGGGGGTGTGATGGTCCACGCAGGCAGCCAAGAGCAGTTCAGGGGCGGCTTGGGGGCTGGGGGCTGGCAGGGAGGTGCGTGGTGTAGCAGTGAGCACAGACACGCACTGGCTTCAGGAGGCCGTAGTGAGGGAGCGGCACCGTGTGCTGGGAGCAGCGAGAGCAGAAGATCTGCCAGGGAAAGAAACCGAGTCATGAGTGAGGGACACCGGCTGGGAATCCAGCTCTGTCCCACTGCAGGGGCACCCGGTGCGCCCAAGGGCAGCAGCTGTGAGCACTGGCCTGTTCCTGCATCAGCCAATCCACGGAGCCCATCCCACCGTGGGCCCCACCACCCGCTCAAAGGCTGGGGAGGAGCCTCTCTGAGCTGCCCAGGAGCAGCCCCCATTGTCAAAGGGGGCTTCATTTACCCCTCCTCACTGCACCACAGGGCTCACCCAGGCAGGAGCCCCCAGCGCAGGCCTGCAGGGCGGAGAGCTTCCTGCCCAGAGCCCGGCTTCCTACCTTCCCACAGTTGCGGCAGTGGTGCCGTCGGCGGATCACCGTGAAGGGTGCCCGACATGCTGTGCACTGGCTGCATGTGCCGTCCGGCACCCACTCGGGCAGCCTGGAGGTACCTGCGGAGGGACAGGAGAAGGGCGGCTGGTGAGACGAGCCGGGCCCCAGGAGATGCAGGAAGAAATCAAATCCCGCTGCATGCCAGCAACAAGTGCCGCCCGCAGAGCAGGGGGCGGGCAGAGTGGCTCACACGGCGAGGGCCAGCCATGTACTGACGGCCCCCATCACGGGAACCCCCGAGCACCTCCCAGGCTGGCTTGCTCCTCACGGCAGCGCCGTGGCTCCATGTCGCTGACGGGACTGGGCCACTTGCCACCCTCACAGGGAACTGAGGCCAGGTCTCCAGAGTCCCAGGCTAGCGCCCTAACCCTGGGCCAGCTCTCGGGAGAGCCCAGGGGACAGAGCCTCACGGCACCAATCCTCAGGTGAGGGGCCAGGCCTGCCCAGAGCTGGGAGGGGAGCACGCTGGAGAGCCAGGTCCTGCTCCAATGGTTCGATACCTTGAACAGTGAGGGCATCCCAGGGGGCCGGCCCCGGGCCAGAACAGGGGCTCTCGGTTTGGCCAATTAGGAGGGCAGGGCAGCACCTGGGGGTGATAAAAGCTCAAGGAGAAGTAGCCCAAGGCAGGTCCCTGGGGGCAGGAGAAGGGGTGGCCCTGCCAGCCTGTCTGAGGCGAGGCTAACAGAACTTGGGGTCTGGCTGGGGAGAGCAGGGCTGGGGTGGCTGTGCTGGCAGCGGTGCGGGGGGGAGCCTGGGGGGTGCTACATCGAGGGGGCATTAAGGGCCCTGTCCCCTGAAAGGAACGGGGATTGGGCCGGTTCGGCAGGGTGCAAGTGGGGTCAGAGTCTGTGCTGAGGGCGTCCTCGGGTAACTAGCCACGGGCACAGCTAGTCCCTAGGGCTGTGGCGAATCTCCCCTCACTGGACTATGTAAACCCAGCCCACTGCTCTCCTACGCGCCGCTCTAGGCAGCCAGGAATTGCTGCGGGGCCTCTGGCCTGTGTGCACAGGAGGGCCGACTCAGTGATCACAGTGGGCCCCGGTGCCCTTATGCAGCAATCCAAGAGCTGCTCATGGAAACTGGACCTGTCTGGAGCAGGAGGCCGGGATGGGATCAGGCCTTGGGGTGGTGCCGGGAGCAGGACCCTGCTAGCTGACAGCAGGGACCGAGCAAGAGAGTTTGTTTAGCCAACAATTCGGGGCCAGCAGGGACCCCAGTCACATCCTACCCCTCTTACCGTCTCCTTGCCTGGTCCCGTTCCCCTCCCCGCGGCTGGAGCACAGAGCACAGTCTGCCAAGGGCGAAGCTTTTCCCGTCTCTTCCTCCTCTGCGGCGCAAGGGGAAGCGTTAGCACCATGCCCGCAGGAGCGGCTCACAGCACACCTGGCTGCAGGGAAGGGCTCAGCTCCCTGCTTCGCAACCCCGCAGTGTGCCAGCAGGCGCACGCCCCACGGGCAGAGGGGGCTGGGGCCCCACGGTACAAGGCTGCTCTTAGTCCCACATTGTGTATCTGGTGCTGCACATCGGCTCCCAGACAGTCCAGCAGCTTTAGATGCCAGCCACATGCTCCGTGGCAATTGCTAACCCCTAACCTATGTGAAGCCCTCAAATCGTGGGTTAAAGACCTCAAGGTGCAGAGAATCCTCCAGCAAGTGACCCGTGCCCCACGCTGCAGAGGAAGGCGAAAAACCTCCAGGGCCTCTGCCAAGCTGCCCTGGAAGGAAATTCTTTCCCAACCCCAAATACTGCGATCAGCTAAACCCTGAGCATGTGGGCAAGACTCACCAGACAGACACCCAGGAAAGAATTCTCTGTAGTAACTCAGCTCCCACCCCATCCTTTGGGTGGGTGCTGCTTAAGCCGTGTGCATGGCCATTGCGCCTCCCCAGCCCTGTACCCTCCCCAGGTGTAGATTTGGCTGCCAGCATCATGCAAGGGGCTCCCTGCTTGGCACAGACACTAAGTTTAGTAACCAGCGAGTGACAGACAAGACCGATGGGAGGAGCGTGTTCTGTGCCAGCCCCTCACAACCACCCGCTCCCGAGAGGCTGCAGCTGACGGAGGAGGAGGATCACTCACGGCCGGTATCTGTCACCACCGGGGCCTCGGGCTGGGATGTCATGATGTGGAACACCGTCTTCAGGATGCTCCGCAAGTCGCTGGCGAAGTTGGTCTGCAGCTGGTCTGCCACCCCTGCCCGAGAGAGCGCAGCAGAGTCAGGGCCCAGGGGCCTGCAGTTCCCCCCGAGAGGCGCTCTGCCAGAGCGCTGGTGGCCTGGCCCCACGGGCAGCAAGGTGGGATGCAGACAGCGCCAAAGGACAAGGCACTAACTGGCCAGCACTGGGTCTGCAGGCAGCTCCGTGGGGTTTAGCCCCACGCTCATCGTGGGGTGACCTACAGAGACGCCAGCGTCCCCTAGACGACAATGGACTTTATAGGGACGTTAGCGATGTGCCTGCAGGGCCGGCTCCAGGTACCAGCGCAGGAAGCGGGGGCTTGGGGTGGCCAAGGGGAAGCTCTTTGGCGGCAGTTCGATGGCGGGTCCCTCAGTCCCTCTCGGAGGGAAGGACCTGCCGCCGAATTGCCACCGAAGAATGAAGCAGCGGCGGTGGAGCTGAAGTGCCGCCGATCACGGCTTTTTTTTTTGTTGTTGTTAGCTTCGCCACTTGGAGCGGCACAAACACTGGAGCTGGCCCGGTGGCCGAGGATTCAGCCTGCAGACACCGCAGATCCAGCAGCAACGCTCAGGCTTAATCCAAGCGTTGGGAGCAGTGCATGATGGGACATGCAGTCTCCACTGCACTCTTGTGCACGTAGGCGGAGCCGCTGTTTTGGGCGGCGTGACCCTCTGGCTCTGTCCTGGGCACGCCGCAGCCTGGGCACAGACACCACACCAGCGCTGGCACTCGGCCTGCAGTGTCCCCTCGCGGGGCCCAGCGGGTGGGGGCATGCCGCGGCCTCCCCTGCCCTGGTCCAGAACCGTTCCAGTTCCTGTGGGCCCAGCGCCGCTGCTGCTCCCTCCGTCCCCCCGCGGGGCCCAGCGGGTGGGGGCAGACAGTGCCCGCTGATGAGCCGCTCCCAGCTGCCTGCTGTGGGGCACCACCTGGCGGACGCACCTCCTCCACGCACACCTGCCGGCAAGACCCATTGCTGCCACGTGGCAGGAGCTGACTCTAGCAGCAGCTTTCTGTGCACCTGGCACACGCTCCCCTCACATGGCACGCCACTGCCCGCAGCGCCCCCAGGACAGCCCCAGGCCTTGGTCCCATGGCTCCCCCGTGGCAGCGCGGGAGGCCGGAGTTCTCACCCGGCCCGTGGGGCACAGCACCTACCAGAGATGCAGACGAAGAGCGTGTGGATCATGTCCTGGGCGCTGCTGTAGCGGGAGCGGAGCTCTGCCCGGCGCACGCTCAGCACAGCCCCGCGTAGCGCTCTGCCCCGGGCACTGCCTGGCTGCTGCCCCAGGGGCCTGCTCGGAAGAGAGGAGCCAGTTACACAAGAAGGAAGAGGCTGGTCCCCCTTCCCTGCCCCCCAGACGAGCCCCCATCCGGTCCGACAGCAGGACTGCTCCTGCAGGGCCTTCCCGCCTTCTTCACCCCCCGGCCCCTGGCTCAGACACCGAACTGGGTTTGGTCGCCTCGGGTGACTCGTCCCCACGTGGGCCCAGGGAACTGCTCACTGGGGGACCTAGCATGGCCCCTGGCACGGGCAGCTGCTCTAGACCCTGTCGTTCATCACCGCTTACCTGCTGCTGTCGCCAGGCAGGAGCGGGGGGGGAGCCTGGGCCTGGCTTGGCCTCGCTCGCCCGTTCCGCACGCAGGCACAGGCCTCCACGCATCCTCCTGGCAGAGTCAGCTCCCGTGGCCCAGAAGCCACTCGTGCCAGCTGGCCACGGCCCATGGAGCATGCCCAGGACTGCTGGCCTCTGTCCCAGGGAGGCCCCATGCTGCCAGCGTGCCCTGTTCCCTCTGGCATGGCCGAGTGCACCTGCAGCCGCATGTCCCTGCTGGGCTTGCCGGCTGGGCCAGGCTCCCCCGGGTGCAGAGCCTTAGCAGGTGGCCTCAGGTCCGACGAGGCTGACCCAGTGCAGGCCACGTCCACGGCACTAGTCCTCACGTTCAGGGGCCTTTCGGGGAGAGGGTCTGAGCCAGGGGTCACTGGCTCCTTTGCCTCCTCCATGCTCCTGTGTGTGGCTCCACTGGCAGTCCCTGGGGCTCCGGCATCTGCGTTAGCAGCCGTTGCGGCGCTGCAGGCCGCGGTGCAGTGGGCTCCCGCAGCAGCTGAGGGGTGCAGAGAGCAGTTGTGGGGGGGCTCCGGGGAGCACCAGGGGGCAGGGAGACGAGTGTCCGGAGCCGCTTCGCCCCTGGGCTCAGGAGAGGCTGCGCTGCAAGGACCCTCCGATTCAGCCGCGCACAAGCTCTTCTCCAGCAGGTCGAGCTCCTCCTCTGACAGCACGCGGAGCAGGTCCCTGCCGGAGACGGGCATGAGGAGAACTTCCCAGGCTGGGGGGCTGGGCCAGGCGCGAGGGGAGCCAGAGGGCGGCTACAGGCCACTTGGGACCCCAGAGCAGCTTGAGCTGGGCCCCTCCCCAGGCACCATACCAGGAGCGCACCGGCGAGGCAGTCTGCGCCGGGCCAGGATCATGCCGCCAGAGGACACCGCACACAAGCTTTGTAACCCCCCTGGAGCTCTGCACTGCCCAGCCCTCCCCTGCCCCATGGCACTCCCCCTCCCCCTGCCCAGCCCTCCCCTTCCCCACCCTGCTCCCCACTGCCCAGCCCTCCCCATCCTGCTCCCCACTGCCCGGCCCTCCCCTGCCCCCCACTGCCCGGCCTTCCCCTGCCCCACGGCACTCCCCCTCCCCACCCTGCTCCCCACTACCCGGCACTCCCCCTCCCCACCCTGCTCCCCACTGCCCAGCCCTCCCCTGCTCCCCACTGCCCGGCCCTCCCCTGCCCCACGGCACTCCCCCTCCCCACTGCCCAGCCCTCCCCTTCCCCACCCTGCTCCCCACTGCCCAGCCCTCCCCTGCCCTACGGCACTCCCCCTCCCCACCCTGCTCCCCACAGCCCGGCCCTCCCATATCCCACGGCACTCCCCCCACCCCACTTCCCACAGCTCAGGCCTCCTCTGCCCCACAGCATTCTCCCACCCCATCCTGCTCCCCACTGCCCAGTGCACCCACCTGATTTTTTTCAGCACGCTGTGAAAGGGGCTGAAGACTCTAGACATCTCCTCGGGCGTCCGTTCCGGGCTGAGGGGCCCCTCGGGATAGATGAGGAGCCCACTGTATGCAGGGAGAGGGCACAGCCTGATCAGCTCCACCCTGGGCTGCCCCCTCCCAGCCCCGTCTCAAAGCAAAGTCTCTGTCTGGGGCTCCAAGCCAGAGGGTACCAGCCCTGCGCACTAAGGCACCAGCCCCAGCCCAGCCACGCTGCCCCCCTCCCACCAGCAGCTGGTCAGTGCCCGGGCCGGAGGTGCAGCTGAAGGGTCAGCGAGCGGCTGGAGGGGGCAAGGGGCGGTGCAGGCCCTGTGTTTGGGAAGCAGGTTCCAGGTCCCCGAGGAACACGCCTGGGGCAGCCGAGCTAACAGGGAGGGGCTCAACTCCAGGTGCCACAGGCCAGCGACCTTCTGCAGCAGCAGGGAAGGAAGCGCCCAGCGTGGGGAGGGAGCAGGAAGCAGCCCAGACCTGGGGCAGCTTGTGCACGTTGCCCTGGCTTGTGTAGCCGCAGTGCCCCAGCACGGAGCTGCCCACTCACCTGATGATGGCCAGGCGGGGGATGGTGAACATCAGCAGCGGCTCGCACCCGTCAATCATGTCCTGGCTCAGGTAGCCGAGTTTCAGGGCTCTGCTCAGGGAGGGCAGAGACAGCGGGCTTGAGGCAGGCTGGGACCACGGGCTTCGGGGCAGGGCTGCAGCTGTTGCTTTAAGCAGGCCCGGCAGGCGGGCTGGGGGTCCCAGTGTACCTGACGCCCTCTCATGCCCCAGCAGGCTTGCTGGCAGTGCCCAGGAACGCTCTGTGAGCGTGACCCCAAGGCAGCAGCTGGGGGGCTGGGGCCGGTCTCTGCCCCACATCGTGGGAGTCCAAGCACCGTGCTTCCAGGAGCGGCCAGGGGGATGCTGCAGCAGTTCAGCACCCAGCCGGCTCCTGGAGCGGAGGAGGTCAGAGCTCCCGGCCCCCAAAGGAGTGGGGAGCTGGGGCTGGGGCGTCCCCACTCCCGTAGCGATTGGCATTCAGCTCCCATTCACCATGGGCTCCAGCAGCCCCTGTGTAAGCTGCAGGGGAACTGCACCCCGACTAGGAGGATGAGGGGGGAATTAGCAATTCTTGCCCGGGGCCTCTCCCCTCAGGGTGCCCTGCCAGCCACACCGCCCCTCACCTCTCCACTGTCTCACAGAAGAGCACCACGATCTCCTGCTGCTTGTAGAGCTCCTCCGGGGACTTCACCGAGACCAGCAAGGACACGTAGCTAGAAGAGACAGGCCGGCCATGAATCCCAACTCAGCCGCAGGCAGCCCCAGCCCTGTGTTGCTCCCCAGGGCACCCAGCGGGGCGCCACGGAACGCCTTGGCCTGGAGCGAGGGGCCCAGATTGTGCCCGGGGGGCTCTTGACAGCAGCTCTAGCCCTGCCTGGCTCCCTCCAGAGCAGCTTGTCCCGGCAGGATGCCCTTCGTTACAGCCCCCCCACTACGAAGGACGAGCAGCTACCGGCGTCCTGGACCCGCCACGCCCAGCCTGGCTCTCTCTGGGCTGCTGGGGAATGGCAGGGGGGTGGCAGAGGCTGCTGGCCTGCCCTGCCCAAAGGCTTGCACCTGGCCA
This sequence comes from Malaclemys terrapin pileata, assembly GCF_027887155.1. Lineage (NCBI taxonomy): Eukaryota > Metazoa > Chordata > Testudines > Emydidae > Malaclemys > Malaclemys terrapin. The sequence continues at coordinate 844,627 of NC_071512.1, read as the reverse complement.
GCCGAGCTCTGCGCCTCGCAGGTACCTGAGTTCGAATTCCGCGAAGAGCGTGTCGAAGCGGCTCAGCGCCATGCGCACGGGCTCTGAGCAGGGGCTGGCCTGGTGCAGGCTCTGCTCCCGCAGCACTTTCCGCACCAGCTGCAAGCTGCACAGCAGGTTCTTGGCCAGGGGACGCAGCTGCAGCCCATCCGCCTCTTCCAGCTCCAGAACGGTGCCTGCCACCAGACACTGGGGAGAGCACACGAGCAGCTCAGAGCCAGCCCAGCGCAGCCCCGCCCCGAATCCCACCACCCTGAGAACATGTGACAGGAGGTGTGGGCTCAGCACAGGCCCAGGGGACACACGGCCTCCGCAGACACGTGGTCTGCTTGGGCGGAGCCCAGGGCTGGACAACTGGGCGTGGTGGGGGAGCACTTGCATGGCACCTCCCCTCAGGGTATCTGGGGAGAGCAAGTGTTTTTAGCCCCTGGCTCTCCTGGGTGCAATCCAGTCTAGCATGAGGGAGACAGTACAAAGGATCCTGGCACCCTTCCTGCGCCCCCCAAAAGGGGGTTCTGAGGGTCCAGCCAGCACCAGGAAGTGCATTTCCTATGAGGACTCGGGTAGGGGAGCTCCTGGATTGCTCCCCCCCGGGGCTCACCGCAGGCTGACCTCAGCTGCAAACAGCACGTGGTTCCCCAGATTGTCCACCAGGAGCTCCTCCGGGAACTTGGCCAGGTAGTCACGGCAGTGCCTCTCCTTGGGGATGCACTCGTCCATGAGCCGCTCGATGAGGGTCAGCAGGTGAGCCTGGGCAGGGGAGCAGGAAGCGTTCTGTTGAGATGCTGGTCGCTGGCGGGTCCCTGCCGAGCCATGCACCACGTCTCCCAGCTCCTCCGCCAGGGCCCCAGCCCTCCCTCCGCCCTCGCTGAGCACGGGCTCTCTGTGCTCCCCACTGAGGGCAGGACACGCTTCTTGGGCCCCGTGCAGGAGGCAGGGCTCTGGCTCACAGGGTACCTGGCTGAGGTGCAGCTGGTTTAGCAGCACCAAGTATTGCTGAGGGTCCGTCTCCACGTCCAGCCCGTTTATCTCCATCACCACACGGGTCACCTGCTCGTCGGCGTAGAAGAACTGGGACAGCAGCCTGGAGTCGGAGCGCTGGTGAGAGGCACAGGGAGAAGAGGTTGTTAGTCCGTTAGTCACTGCGGCCCCCTGAGGAGCAGAGCGCTGTGGCTCCAGCCTGCCCCAGCAGGAGGCACTGCGGGGAGCCCTGGGGAGGGGGAGGGGACAGGCCCAGCTCCAGCGCCCCGTCCTGCTGGGCTGACGCGCTGCAGTGTTCGGCCCCGGGAGCTGGTGCACCAGCAGGACATGCGCGGCCAGCGGGGGTATCCAGCGCCAGGAGGGGCACAGGAAGGACTGACAGCACCTGCCTCCTCCCAGCCCATTGCGCGAGGGGCCAGGACTGTGCAGAGCGCCCTGGGCTGCTTCAGGGACAGGCCGTGGGGTACTCTGGGCACAGCTGCCAAGCGTGTGAGCACAGGGAGGCGATGGGACGAGCTGGGCTCTCCTCAGGCCAGACAGCAGCACCAGCGGCACCATGTTCTGGTGAACCAACCATGGGCCTTGAGCCAGAAATCCCCAAGGGGCACCGTGTCCTTTGGCCCCTTGTTTCGCTCCCCGTTCCTGGGGGGGCTAGTTCATGGCGCGGGGCCGGGGGCAGCAAGAGCGACACCGCGCCACAGAACCCGTTTGTCACAAGGTGCTCCCAGCCCTTCGCTCAGTGCGCCAGCGACTCACCCATGCATCCCCAGAGCCGGGCACAGAACCCAGGCGTCCTGCCTCCCAAGGCCCTGTCCTAACAGCTAGATACAGTCTTGTGCAGCATGGACTGCCAAGTGGCCCCATTCTTGCCGACTGCCTGGCCAGGAGCACCCAGCTGCTGCCCTCGGTGGGGGTCTCAGCCCCCAGGCTGCTCCCAAGGAGAGCTGTCCTGCCAACACCGTCTCTAGGCAGCCTCGGGCCAGCGGAGCTGCGTGCAAAGCTGCAGGCCACGGCTCTTCCGTCAGCAGGAGGCTGAGTTCAGAGCAGCCCCTAGCCCCCACCTGGGCCTGGGGTGAATATGCCCCAGGCCGTGACAAACAGCCCTCCAAGGTCCCTGAGCCCAGGAGAGCCGAATACACCAGTGCTCCAAGCCACTCCTGGCCACAGCAGGCCCCAAGCAGACAGGACAGCTAGGTTCCCAGCACGGGCGCTCCAGAGGGGGAAGGGGTTGGGTGGCGAACGCCGCCAGGCGTGCCCGGAGCTTTCCTGCAGCTTTTCCACTGCCGGAGGAGCCAGGAGCCCCTGCCCTGAGGGCAGCACAACAGATCCCAACTGTCGCTGACAGGAACATTCATCCGTCCATCCGTCCCCCCGAGCCCAGCAGGAGCTACGGCTCAGGAATGGAATTTTCTCAGGGCCACCCTTGACCAGCAGGGGGTGCTGCAGCGGGGTTTGGGGCAGCGGGAGGACTGCAGGGTCTGTCACTCAGGCCCTGGCACACGCCCCGCCGGTGACATGTGCAGAGCTATTCGGGGAGGAAGTCACGGCCCCGCCTAGGCCATGAGGCCACACAAACCCCGGGCAGGCATGGCGGAGCTCTCTAGGTAAGAGGCCAAGCAGTCCCAGCCTGGAGCAGGTTAGCAGCACACACCCATGCAGCACGCCCGGCCTCTCGCACACGTCCTCAATCCAAGCCATTCCACAGTTAGCTAACCACCCAGCAGAGTTTACACAGCAGCTGAATTGGATTGTGCAGAGGCAGCTAGAGCGAGTGGACCAGGCACAGGACTGGGATCGGGAATCCTGGAGTTCTCATTTTGGCTCCACCCAAACCCCACACTGTGGCCTGGGCAAGTCCCACATCCCCTGTCTGTGCCTCAGTTTCCCCAGGTGTAGATCAGGTTTAACGAGCTCAAGCTGAATCCCAGTAGGGGTGGGGCTGGATGTGTGTGCACATCACACTCAAGTGCAAGAGCCTGAGACAGCAACCTTTGTGACAGGGTGACTGTTCCCTCGGGGGTAGTGAGGGCTGGTGGTCAGTCAGCCCCTTAAAGCCTGGGCCTTGTACAGAGGATGAAGAGCGAGAGAGGGTAGAGCTGGGTGTGGGGAGAGCAGGAGATGGGCCCAGGACAATCAGGCAGACTTGGGGAAAGCCCAGCCTGTTGTCCTGTTAAGGTCCTGGGACCAGAAGCCTTGTAGAGTGGCTGGGAGAAGAGCTCCACACACACGTGTTGCTGCTGGGGTGACACGTCACCCCCCCCTCCCCAGGTATCCAGGGACCACGGCGTGGAGAGGAGACCAGAGCTCTGGAGCTGCTCTGTCCCCATCACACACACACGGTCCCGGGGCCGTGCACACAGGGGGTCACCTGGTGCCAAGACCCTCACTCCTGCACCTCGGGCACTGGACCACCTCGCCTCTCCAAAGCCCCCAAACCTACTGTGACGCTGCCAGCGGGGCGAGGGGCGCGTCCCGTGTGGGAGAGTCACAGCCCACAAGGGCCACGTGTGGAGGGGAGAGGAGGCTCTGGGAGGTGCGGGTTACACTGCTCAGGGACAGCAAGAGAGCCCCTGTGGGCCTCAAAGCATCGCTCTGCAGGAGGCAAACCCACCCAGCCCCGAGCCTACTAGCAACGCAGCCCCCGGCCCCGCGGGGAAAAGCCTGGACAGTGGCCATTAGCCACCTGCAGCTGCCCCTGGACAGCCCTGCCTCCAGCCCCTCTGCTGCAGGCAACAGACACTTCCCAGTCACCCAGGACTCATGCTGGGGCTGCCATGGGGAATCCCAGCCTGGAGCTTCACTCCTGGCTCTCGGCCAGCTCGGCTGTGCCCTCCTGTTCCTTCCCCCAGCTCCCCCCCAGAGACAGACGCAGCTCCTGGCGGTGGGTCACCCAGGGCCAAGGCAGGGATCATCCCTCCTGGGCCTTGCTTGGTGCTGTTCCAGTCTAGGTGTCGTGACCAGGGCCGGCTCCAGGCACCAGCTTAACAAGCAGGTGCTTGGGGTGGCCAAGGGAGAGGGGCGGCACCTGCGGCAATCCGGGGGCGGCAGGTCCCTCTCTCCCTCTAGGAGCAAAGGACCTGCCGCCGAACTGCCACCGCCGATCGCGGCTTTTTTTTTTTTTTTGCTTGGGGCGGCAGAAATACTGGAGCCGGCCCTGGTCGTGACCCCGAGCGCCAGGCCCCCGTCCTGTCCCCCATCCTGGATAGGGGAAGAGAACCTCCCGCCCCCCATGTTGCCTTTTTTAAGCCCGAGTGGAAGGCCTGGGTCTCCTGTAAACAGCTCCGGCCTGTTTACACCCTTCAAGCATGTGGAGGCCGTGGCCGTGACCCTCCCCCACCCGCCTTAGTCACCTCTTAGACATGCTCTTGTACCATCTTCCCACAGCTCTGGCCCAGCCCAGCCCCGGGTCCCAGCCCTGCCGGCAGAGCAGCAACTGGGGGCCGGTTTCCACTCCGGCCACACAAGCCTGTCCAGCCCCTGGAGCGTGCGCTGTGCTGAGCAAACCCCCCAGCCTAAGCCCCTCTTCCCCGAGGGCACGTGCAGAGCCCCCTGCACCCCAGAGCTAGGCAGGCCAGGGGTGTCCCTGGGATCCCACAGGGGCCAGGCCCCAGGAGTCAGTGGGACACTTCCACCCTCCCTGCCCTGCACAGAGGGCTGGGGCTGCCTGGCGCTCCAAGCATGGGGGCAGGGGTGGCTGGTCAGCAGCACCTGGAGCAAGCAGACAGGCTCCTTGGCAGTGCCAGGTGAAGGGACAGCCTAGGTGCCTGGTTCAGACCGGGGCACTTACGCCAGGGAGCCGTGGGGGGCTGCAGCACCCCCTGGCCAGGGCAGGGCAAAGGGCCCGAGAGCCAAGCCCCACCCCAACATTGCCAGTCCAGGCTGCCCCCCTCCACCTCAGAGAATCGCTGCCAGCCACAGGGCAACCCACCCCTCATCAGATCCTTGGCTTGGCTGCCCCACAAGACCCTGGGATGAGTTCCCGGCCATCCCTGGGGAGGGCGGGGGGGGAGGTGTGTGCTGGGGGAGGGGGGTCCCTGCCAGTCTCCCCTGGGGCAGAGGGGAGTCCCGGAGGGGGCGGGGGCTCTTGCAGCCCCCCCCCCGGGAGGCAGAAGGGAGTCCCGGGAGGGGGCGGGGGGGGCTCTGGAACCCCCCCCCGGGGGCAGAGAGGAGTCCCGGGGTGGGACGGGGGGGGGCTCTGGCAGCCCCCCCCGGGCGGCAGAGGGGAGTCCAGGGGGTGGGGCGGCGGCTCTGGAACCCCCCCCGGCGGCAGAGGGGAGTCTGGGGGGTGGGGCGGGGGCTCTGGCAGCTCCCCCCGGGGGCAGAGGGGAGTCCCGGGGGTGGGACGGGGGCTCTGGCAGTTCCCCCCGGGGGCAGAGGGGAGTCCCGGGGGTGGGACAGGGGGGAGCTCTGGAACCCACCCCGGCGGCAGAGGGGAGTCCCGGGGGTGGGGCGGGGGCTCTGACAGCCCCCCCCGGGGGCAGAGGGGAGTCCCCGGGGTGGGGCGGGGGCTCAGGCAGCCCCCCCCGGGGCAGAGGGGAGTCCCGGGGGTGGGGCGGGGGCTCTGGCAGCCCCCCCCCCGGGGGCAGATGGGAGTCCCGGGGGTGGGGGCTCTGGCAGACCCCCCCCGGGCGGCAGAGGGGAGTCCCGGGGGTGGGACGGGGGCTCTGGAAACCCCCCCCCCGGGGCAGATGGAAGTCCCGGGGGTGGGGCGGGGGCTCTGGCAGCCCCCCCCCCGGGGGCAGAGGGGAGTCCCGGGGGCTCTGCCAGCCCCCCCCGGGGTGGGACTCCCGGTCTCACCTTGGGCCGGTGCAGCCACTTCCTGACGGCCGCGGGCAGCATGGCGAGAGGCGGTGGGACGCAGCGGCCGGTCCCGGACTCCCGGCTCCCCGCCGCCGCCCGCTCTCACGGGGCGGGACCGCAGCTGGCACCGCCCGGCAGGGGAACAGGGGCGGTCCCTGCCGGGACCAGCCCGAGCCCAGCGGCCCCCCCGCCCCCATATCTCTCTCCTTTGAAAGTGCCCCTGGCCCCATGGCCGGTTACATTCGTCTTCAGCCCCTCCGGGAGGGGGGTCTGGCCCCACGTCCCCCGCGCGGAAGGGACGTACCCCACACTCACACTGGGGCAGATCTGGAATAGAACCCAGGAGTCCTGGCTCCCAGACCCCCCCCCCCCACCAAAACCACTAGACCTGCTCCCCTCCCAGGGCCAGGGCTAGAACCCAGGAGCCCTGGCTCCCAGCCCCCCTTGTCCCAGAGGCGGGAGGAGACCCAACCCCCTTTGTGCATTACACCACCAGACCAGGGCGTCCTAGGCAGGTCCCTGCATGTCCCTGCATGCCAAGGCACTGACACCAGAGCCAGGCGGTTCCCCTGGTGGGGTGGGCCACGGGCCGGGATTGGGTGCTGGGGGTAGGAGCTCCCTACAGGGACGCATGGTCCAAGGGACAGAGCCTGCCTCAGACTGACCCACGGAGGAGTGTGTGGAAGGGTCCCTAAGGAGGCCCTGGGAGGAGATCGAGGCAGGCAGGGCCCCAGACACCCCCTCACCCCTCTGTCACTGGCTACTTGCCTTTGGGTGACAGGGAGCAGTGGGGGTGCTGGGTTTCCTGGGTTTTGTGTAACCGCAGTGTAGCTGGGAGTGGGGATTTCACTCGTGAGCCACAGTCTAGTCATGTCTGTTATTCATGGAGTCGTCTGGCACCAGCCCCGCACCCAGCCTGTGGAACAGCCGTAACCACCGTCCCTTCCGTGGCAATAGTCTCACCCCTGCTTGGATCTGTGGGGGCTGAGCCAAAGGACTTGGAGTGTCTCCTCCGCCCAGGAGCGAGCATACGCTGGTAGCAGGCCCAGCTGGGGTGGCTGCGCTGTACCTTTCCCTAGACGGGAAACAGCCCCTGGGCAGGGCTGATGTTGCAATGGGCTGGACTGTAGCCCAGAGCAGTTGTTTGGTTTTCTGAAGTTTGTCAGGACTTGCTGAGCCAGGCTGTGGGCGCAGCCGAGCCAGGGCTGCCTCTGACACCAGCTGGTGGCTCCAAGAGCAAGAATGTGATTAATCTGCAGTAAGCCATGTGCTGGTCCTGCATGCCAGTGCCACTCCTGGGAGGCAAGGATAGCTCCTGGCCCCGCTTGGCTCCTTGCACCAAAGCATACAAGGAAGGCCTCCCTTCCCACCAGCCTCGTGAGAGGGAGGGCCCCTTGCAAGTACGTATAAGTGCTGTTAAGGACATTCATGCCCTGCTAGTAGGAGACTGCCTCCTTCTGAGGCCATGCAGCCTAGAGTCTCTGTGCAAGAGCGTAAGGACATACATTGGGTCAGTGGCAGGGGTAGGCAACCTATGGCATGCGGGCCGAAAGTGGCACACGAGCTGATTTTCAGTGGCACTCACACTACCCAGGTCCTGGCCACCAGTCCGGAAGGCTCTGCATTTTAATTTAATTTTAAATGAAGCTTCTTAAACATTTTAAAAACCTTATTTACTTTACATACAACCACAGTTTAGTTATATATTATAGACTTATAGAAAGAGACCTTCTAAAAGAGTTAAAATGTATTCCTGGCACGCGAGACCTTAAATTGGAGTGAATAAATGAAGACTTGGCACACCACTTCTGAAAGGTTGCCGACCCCTGGGTCAGCCCAATGGTCCAAGCAGCCCAGTGTCCTGTCTGCTGACAGGGGTCAGTGCCAGGTGCTTCAGAGGGAGTGAACAGAACAGGGTGATTATTGAGTGATGCAGGAGCTGTCTGGAGCTGAGCTCTGGTAAATATTTTCAGCCCCCCTGGAGTTTTTATAGCATGTTTGGGGTGGGAGTATGTGGGGGCTCCAGGAAATAGTCTATAAGAATTTAAGCCCTGGCGTGATCCATCCCTGACAGTCACTTCCAGCTTCTGGCAAACAGAGGTTAGTATCACTCAGAGCATGGGGTTGTGTCCCTGCCCATCCTGGCTAATAGCCATTGATGGACCTGTCCTCCATTAATTGATCTAGTTCTTTTTTGAACCCTGTTATACTTCTGGCCTTCACAACATCCCCTGGCAATGAGTTCCACAGGTTGACTGTGCGTTGTGTGAAGTACTTCCTTCTGTTTGTTTGAAACCTGCTGCCTATTAATTTCCTTGGGTGACCCCTAGAATCATAGAATATCAGGGTTGGAAGGGACCTCAGGAGGTATCTAGTCCAACCCCCTGTTCAAAGCAGGACCAATTCCCAACTAAATCATCCCAGCCAGGGCTTTGTCAAGCCGGTCCTTAAAAACCTCTAAGGAAGGAGATTCCACCACCTCCCTAGGTAACCCATTCCAGTGCTTCACCACCCTCCTAGTGAAATAGTGTTTCCTAATATCCAACCTGGACCTCCCCCACTGCAACTTGAGACCATTACTCCTTGTTCTGTCACCTGCCACCACTGAGAACAGCCGAGACTAGTTCTTGTGTTATGGGAAGGGGTAAATAACACATCCCTAGTCACTTTCTCCACATCAGTCATGATATTATAGATCTCTATCATCATATTCCCCCTTAGTCGTCTCTTGTCCAAGCTGAACAGTCCCAGTCTTCTTAATCTCTCCTTGTACAGAAGTTGTTCCAGCCCGCTAATAATTTTTGTTGCCCTTCTCTGCACCTTCTCCCCCTCACACACAAGGCAAGAGAAAGAACCCCAGTCAGTCATGGGCTGCACCTGGGGGCGATTAACTGCCTCCTGGTGGGAAAGGGCGGAGCTAGGCCTTTAAGTGGGCCACAGGCCCTGGTGTAGGGCTTGACAGGTTGTGCCAGAGGCAGAATGCCACTGGAGCGGGTTAGGCTCCTGCAGGGGAAGCCTGAGGTAGGGCTACAAGGGAACTCCCGTGAAACCTGAGGTGGGGGAAGAGCTGTCTGTCTGATGATTTTTCTTTGGCCTTTCATTTGGACTTGGGGTGCTCCCTGGGAAGGGGTCTATGCCCAGGACACCCAGAGGGGAGATGCAGGTCTGAGGGGGAGCCCAATGCTGACAAGAGGGTCTGGGAGAAGGCCTGGGCTGGGGGAGCATTGGTAAGACAAAGGCAGTTGTTTCACTCTTAGGAATGCTGAGTGGGGATGGTGTTGGGGGCACTGGGGGGAAATAGAAAATATCTGTCTCATGCAGGGATTGATGTGTACGTCGACATCTAGGACATACCATACCAGGGCGGCTGGGGGTCCTGCTGCTCCTTTATCCTCTGACACTGACCACCATCCACTCCTTCAGAGGAAGGTGCAAGGAACCCAGCAGCTGGCAGGACTAGGGCAGCCTGCCCCTGGGAAGCTTTGTGTAAATCCCCATTAGCTAGTGGGGATTCCTGAACTGAAGCTGGGGGGTTTCAATCCCCTTCCCACCTCATGTTGGTTTGTTTTTAACCCTTACGATTCCCTGTTGGAGGTTCCTGTTATCCATGTAAAGGTCAAGCCTGTTTTCTTGGAATCGTGTGCCTTGGTGATAGCTTGTGGCAGTGAGTGCCACAGGATGCTTGTGCACTGTGTAGCAAAGTCAGTAAACATGCTGCCTTCCAATGGTTGAATCCCCCACCCCCCTTCTTGTTTAATGAAATGGGATTTTCTAGTTGCCCTGCTCTATTCACGGACCCTTGTCCTGTAATCCATGCCCAGGCAGTGGAGGAAGCACTGTAGAGCCCTGCAACCTAACCTGATGGGACTGGACTACAAGCATCGAGTCTGGATCAGAAAAAAGCCAGCCCCTCTCAGAGGTGAGTTGGGTCATATCCTGCTGCCTGCATGGTCAGTGCAGCGGGAGCTACGGGCCCGGGCCCTGCCCCTGCCACCTCGCTCCTCTGCGAAGTGAGTGTGCCCAGCAGAGCGCTGCTCACCCCGCAGTGGGAGGAGGAGGGCGTGCAGCTGCTAGTGCACACAGCCACCACAGCAACGCCCAGGCAGGAGCTGGGGGTGGCACTGATTCAGGTTGGGGGGGCTAGAAAATGACTTGACCCTCTTTGGCTTGGGTCAGGGGAGCTTGGTCTGGTTCCTGAATAAAAATGAGGCCTGAGCAGACCTCTCCTGTAGCGAGCCATGTGCCCAGCATGGCACCTCGCTCCACAGCACCCCCAGCCGGCTGCTTTGGGGCCGTGCTGATGGACTCGCAGGCAGGCCTGATGCCCGCTAGAGGAGGCTGGGTTCTTGCTGTGCAAGGGGCCTGCTTTCAACCCACACACAGAACATAAGAACGGCCATCCCGGGTCAGACCAAAGGTCCATCTAGCCCAGTATCCTGTCTACTGACAGTGGCCAATGCCAGGTGCCCCAGAGGGAGTGAAACCAACAGGCAGTGATGAAGTGATCTCTCTCCTGCTGTCTATCTGCACCCTCTGACAGGCTAGGGACACCATTCCTTACCCATCCTGGCTAATAGCCATTAAAGGACTTAACCTCCATGAATTTATCCAGTTCTCTTTTAAACCCTGTTATATTCCTAGCCTTCACAACCTCCTCAGGTTGACTGTGTGTTGTGTGAAGAAGAACTTCCTTTTATTTGTTTTAAACCTGCTGCCTATTAATTTAATTTGGTGACCCCCAGTTCTTGTATTATGGGAATAAGTAAATAACTTTTTCTTATCTACTTTCTCCACATACTCATGATTTTATATACCTCTATCATATCCCCCCTTAGTCTCCTCTTTTCCAAGCTGAAAAGTCCTTGCCTCTTTAATTTCCCCTCATATGGGACCCTCTCCAAACCCCTAATAATTTTAGTTGCCTTTCTCTGAACCTTTTCTAGTGCCAGTATATCTTTTTTGAGATGAAGAGACCACATCTGTACACAGTATTCAAGATGTGGGTGTACCATCGATTTCTAGAAGGGCAATAATATATTCTCAGTCTTATTCTCTATCCCCTTTCTAATGATTCCTAACATCCTGTTTGCTTTTTTGACTGCCTCTGCACACTGCATGGACATCTTCAGAGAACTATCCACAATGACTCCAAGATCCTTTTCCTGATTTGTTGTAGCTAAATTAGCCCCTGTCATATTGTATGTATAGTTGGGGTTATCTTTTCCGATGTGCATTACTTTACATTTATCCACATTAAATTTCATTTGCCATTTTGTTAACCAATCACTTAGTTTTGTGAGATCTTTTTGAAGTTCTTCACAGTCTGCTTTGGTCTTGACTGTCTTGAGTAGTTTAGTATCATCTGCAAACTTTGCCATCTCACTATTTACCCCTTTCTCCAGATCATTTATGAATAAGTTGAATAGGATCGGTCCGAGGACTGACCCTTGGGGAACACCACTAGTTACCCCTCTCCATTTTGAGAATTTACCATTTATTCCTACCCTGTGTTCACTGTCTTTTAACCAGTACTCTGTCCATGAAAGGACCTTCCCTTTTATCCCATGACAGCTTAATTTACATAAGAGCCTTTGGTGAGGGACCTTGTCAAAGGCTTCCTTGAAATCTAAGTACGCTATGTCCACTGGATTCCCCCTTGTCCACATGTTTTTTTTTTTACCCCCTTCAAAGAACTGTAATAGATTAGTAAGACACAATTTCCCTTTACAGAAACTATGTTGACTTTTGCCCAACAATTTATGTTCTGTGTTTGACAATTTTATTCTTTACTATTGTTTTGACTAATTTGCCCAGTACCAACATTAGACTTACCGGTCTGTAATTGCCGGGATCACCTCTAGAGCCCTTTTTAAATATTGGCGTGACATTAACTAACTTCCAGTCATTGGGTACAGAAGCTGATTTAAAGGACAGGTTACAAACCTTAGTTAATAGTTCCGCAACTTCACATTTGAGTTCTTTCAGAACTCTTGGGTGAATGCCATCTGGTTCCGGTGACTTGTTACTGTTAAGTTTATCAATTAATTCCAAAACCACCTCTAGTGACACTTCAATCCATGACAGTTCCTCAGATTTGTCACCTACAAAAGCTGGCTCAGGTTTGGGAATCTCCCTAACATCCTCAGCCGTGAAGACTGAAGCAAAGAATTCGTTTAGTTTCTCCACAATGATTTTATCCTCTTTAAGCGCTCCTTTTGTATCTCGATCATCAAGGGGCCCCACTGGTTGTTTAGCAGGCTTCCTGCTTCTGATATACTTAAACATTTTATTACCTTTTGAGTTTTTTGGCTAGCCGTTCTTCAAACTCCTCTTTGGCTTTTCTTCTTATATTTTTACACTTAATCTGGCAGCGTTTATGCTCCTTTCCATTTGCCTCACTAGGATTTGACTTCCACTTTTGAAAGGAAGTCTTTTTATCTCTCACTGCTTCTTTTACATGGTGGTTAAGCCATGGTGGCTCTTCTTTAGTTCTTTGACTGTTTCTTAATTTGGGGTATACATTGAAGTTGGGCCTCTATTACGGTGTCTTTCAAAAGCGCCCATGCAGCTTGCAGGGATTTCACTTTAGTCACTGTACCTTTTAATTTCTGTTTAACTAACCCCCTCATTTTTGCATAGTTCCCCTTATTGAAATTAAATGCCACAGTGTTGGGCTGTTGAGGTGTTCTTCCCACCACAGGGATGTTAAATGTTGTTATATTATGGTCACTATTTCCAAGCAGTCCTGTTGTTGTTACCTCTTGGACCAGCTCCTGCGCTCCACTCAGGACTAAATCTAGAGTTGCCTCTCCCCTTGTGGGTTCCCGTACCAGCTGCTCCAGGAAGCAGTCATTTAAAGTATCGAGAAATGTTGTGTCTGCATTTCATCCTGAGGTGGTATGTTCCCAGTCAATATGGGGATAATTGAAATCCCCCCTATTGAGTTCTTAATTTTGATAGTGATGATGAAATGTTAAGGGAAATTAGAGAGACTATCACCATCCTGGTCAGGTGGTCAATAGCAGATCCCTAATGTTCTATTCTTATTAGAGCATGAAATTACTAACCACAGAGATTCTATGGGACATGTGGATTCACTTAAGATTTTTACTTCATTTGATTCTATATTTTCTTTCACATATAGTGCCACTCCCCCCCCCCCCCCCCCGACCTGTTCTGTCCTTATGATATATTTTGTACCCCGGAATGATTGCGTCCCATTGATTGTTCTCAGTCACCAGGTTTCTGTGATGCCTATTATATCAATATCCTCCTTTATCATGAGGCACTCTAGTTCACACATCTTATTATTTAGAAGCAGGGCACAATCCTCCATGTCTCCTGGTGCCCCTGTCTTACAGACGCGGTGAGCTCTGTAGTGAGGGATGCCACAGAGCCCTTGCCTACAGAGACCATTGGTTCTCCAGCATAGTGCAGACAGGGAAGTGTGACTTACTGCTGTGACAGGGCTTGGCCTGGCAGCAGGTGTGCTACCCGCACACCACTGCACACCAGGAACAGAGGCACTCTTGAAGTATTGCTCTGGGACTGCTCTCACAGCTGTGGGAGCCCCAATGCAATTAAAGTGCTCTCTCTCCTTCCTGGCCCCTTTCTCTCTCGGTTCCCAGGGGGTTTGGTTACTACAGAAACACTTGATTTTCCCCATCCTCTGATTGGAGTTCTCTGCTTGGGTTCCTAGATGGCCAAGTCCAGTGCCTGCACAGCTGTGCAGCTCCCTGTAGTCTCTGTGCATTCCTATGGCCAGGTCCCCATGCAGTTCTAGCCCGTATCAGCTCCCCACAAGCTTGGAGGAAAGGCTGGGTGGCCCTGGCAGAGGGTTGACCTTGTTTGTTTCACCCATGACCTGACAGGACCTAGGGCTGAAGCTACTGTGCGGGAGTGGCAGCCCCTTGCCTGACTGCACGCAGCAGCCAGAGGCGCTCGGGAGCAGGGCACCGGGTGAGAAAGCTCTTTCATTCCCGCCAGTGCCCTGGCTGCCTAGTCCATCAGCCCCAGCCCAGGGAGCTAAGCAGCTGGCTTGGCGCAGGTGAGAAAGGCTGGCCCTGTGAACACTGTGGCTGTGTCTTCTCCACCCAGCACAGGAGGCTGGTGCTCTGGTGATGGAGACAAGTGTGTGTGTGTGGGGGGGGCACAGCAAGGTGGCAAAGGCCCACCCCGGAGCTCCCCTCTGCAGTGCCAGCCACGTGGCCTCTGTGGCTTAATACAACTGCCCCTGCCTTGCTGGCTGCTGTGGGATGGGACAGGGCTGCTGGGGCTGAGAATGCCCTGTGAGGCTTCTGCTTCATGGACAGGATGAATGCAGGAGCAGCCTGTGTAACCCTGAGCAGGTCATGCCAGCGGGGCCAGGTACCCCGGGAAACGTGCAGGTTCTCTGTCTCTGGGAGAGGACCGCTGCCAGGGCAGGGCACGGCGCACGGCCTCCGGTCTGCCGAGTGGGGGCCAGCGTGTGGCTGAAGCCGGCCTAGGTGCAGTCGTTCGAAAGGGGAATGGGTCTGGGCCAGGCAAGGCAAAGCAAGAGTAGCCCCCGGGCCTCCATGGGGCTAAGCATTGTACACACACAGGGAAAAGACAGTACCCTGCCTGAGCGCCCCTCATACCCCTCCCGGCCCTGCCTGAGGATCCTTCACGCCCCGCCAGGCTCTCCTGTTCCCTGGACCTCCCCTCCCCTTCCTGCAAACTTCCCTCCCTCCCCCTGACCCCCCCGCCAGGCTCTCCTGTTCCCTACCCCCACCCCCTTGCCAACTTCCCACCCTCCCCCTGACCCCCCCGCCAGGCTCTCCTGTTCCCTGGACCCCCCCCTTGCCAACTTTCCTCCCAGCCCCCCTCCCTGCCCTAGCCTCGCCCCCCTCCTGCAAACTTCCCTCCCTCCCCCTGACCCCCCGCCAGGCTCTCCTGTTCCCTACCCCCACCCCCTTGCCAACTTCCCACCCTCCCCCTGACCCCCCCCGCCAGGCTCTCCTGTTCTCTGACCCCCCCCTCCCCTTCCTGCAAACGTCCCTCCCTCCCCCTGACCCCCCCGCCAGGCTCTCCTGTTCTCTGACCCCCCCCCCCGCCAACTTCCCACCCTCCCCCTGACCCCCCTGCCAGGCTCTCCTGTTCTCTGACCCCCCCCCGCCAACTTCCCACCCTCCCCCTGACCCCCCCGCCAGGCTCTCCTGTTCCCTACCCCCACCCCCTTGCCAACTTCCCACCCTCCCCCTGACCCCCCCCGCCAGGCTCTCCTGTTCTCTGACCCCCCCCTCCCCTTCCTGCAAACTTCCCTCCCTCCCCCTGACCCCCCCCGCCAGGCTCTCCTGTTCTCTGACCCCCCCCCCCCGCCAACTTCCCTCCCTCCCCCTGACCCCCCCGCCAGGCTCTCCTGTTCTCTGACCCCCCCCCCCTCCCCTTCCTGCAAACTTCCCTCCCTCCCCCTGACCCCCCCCGCCAGGCTCTCCTGTTCTCTGACCCCCCCCCCGCCAACTTCCCACCCTCCCCCTGACCCCCCCGCCAGGCTCTCCTGTTCTCTGACCCCCCCCCCCTGCCAACTTCCCACCCTCCCCCTGACCCCCCCGCCAGGCTCTCCTGTTCTCTGACCCCCCCCTCCCCTTCCTGCAAACTTCCCTCCCTCCCCCTGACCCCCCCGCCAGGCTCTCCTGTTCTCTGACCCCCCCCTGCCAACTTCCCACCCTCCCCCTGACCCCCCCGCCAGGCTCTCCTGTTCTCTGACCCCCCCCCCCGCCAACTTCCCTCCCTCCCCCTGACCCCCCCGCCAGGCTCTCCTGTTCTCTGACCCCCCCCCCCCGCCAACTTCCCACCCTCCCCCTGACCCCCACGCCAGGCTCTCCTGTTCTCTGACCCCCCCCCCCCGCCAACTTCCCTCCCTCCCCCTGACCCCCCCGCCAGGCTCTCCTGTTCTCTGACCCCCCACTGCCAACTTCCCACCCTCCCCCTGACCCCCCCGCCAGGCTCTCCTGTTCTCTGACCCCCCCCCCCGCCAACTTCCCACCCTCCCCCTGACCCCCCCGCCAGGCTCTCCTGTTCTCTGACCCCCCCCCCCGCCAACTTCCCACCCTCCCCCTGACCCCCACGCCAGGCTCTCCTGTTCTCTGACCCCCCCCCCCGCCAACTTCCCTCCCTCCCCCTGACCCCCCCGCCAGGCTCTCCTGTTCTCTGACCCCCCACTGCCAACTTCCCACCCTCCCCCTGACCCCCCCGCCAGGCTCTCCTGTTCTCTGACCCCCCCCCCCGCCAACTTCCCACCCTCCCCCTGACCCCCCCGCCAGGCTCTCCTGTTCTCTGACCCCCCCCTCCCCTTCCTGCAAACTTCCCTCCCTCCCCCTGACCCCCCCGCCAGGCTCTCCTGTTCTCTGACCCCCCCCTGCCAACTTCCCACCCTCCCCCTGACCCCCCCGCCAGGCTCTCCTGTTCTCTGACCCCCCCCCCGCCAACTTCCCACCCTCCCCCTGACCCCCCCGCCAGGCTCTCCTGTTCTCTGACCCCCCCCCGCCAACTTCCCTCCCTCCCCCTGACCCCCCCGCCAGGCTCTCCTGTTCTCTGACCCCCCACTGCCAACTTCCCACCCTCCCCCTGACCTCCCCGCCAGGCTCTCCTGTTCTCTGACCCCCCCCCCCGCCAACTTCCCACCCTCCCCCTGACCCCCCCGCCAGGCTCTCCTGTTCTCTGACCCCCCCCCCCGCCAACTTCCCACCCTCCCCCTGACCCCCCCGCCAGGCTCTCCTGTTCTCTGACCCCCCCCCCCGCCAACTTCCCACCCTCCCCCTGACCCCCCCGCCAGGCTCTCCTGTTCTCTGACCCCCCCCCCCGCCAACTTCCCACCCTCCCCCTGACCCCCCCGCCAGGCTCTCCTGTTCTCTGACCCCCCCCCCCGCCAACTTCCCTCCCTCCCCCTGACCCCCCCGCCAGGCTCTCCTGTTCTCTGACCCCCCCACTGCCAACTTCCCACCCTCCCCCTGACCCCCCCGCCAGGCTCTCCTGTTCTCTGACCCCCCACTGCCAACTTCCCACCCTCCCCCTGACCCCCCCCGCCAGGCTCTCCTGTTCTCTGACCCCCCCCCCCGCCAACTTCCCACCCTCCCCCTGACCCCCCCGCCAGGCTCTCCTGTTCTCTGACCCCCCCCCCGCCAACTTCCCACCCTCCCCCTGACCCCCCCGCCAGGCTCTCCTGTTCTCTGACCCCCCCCCCGCCAACTTCCCACCCTCCCCCTGACCCCCCCGCCAGGCTCTCCTGTTCTCTGACCCCCCACTGCCAACTTCCCACCCTCCCCCTGACCCCCACGCCAGGCTCTCCTGTTCTCTGACCCCCCCCCCCGCCAACTTCCCTCCCTCCCCCTGACCCCCCCGCCAGGCTCTCCTGTTCTCTGACCCCCCCCCCGCCAACTTCCCACCCTCCCCCTGACCCCCCCGCCAGGCTCTCCTGTTCTCTGACCCCCCCCTCCCCTTCCTGCAAACTTCCCTCCCTCCCCCTGACCCCCCCGCCAGGCTCTCCTGTTCTCTGACCCCCCCCCTGCCAACTTCCCACCCTCCCCCTGACCCCCCCGCCAGGCTCTCCTGTTCTCTGACCCCCCCCCCCGCCAACTTCCCTCCCTCCCCCTGACCCCCCCGCCAGGCTCTCCTGTTCTCTGACCCCCCCCCCCCCGCCAACTTCCCACCCTCCCCCTGACCCCCACGCCAGGCTCTCCTGTTCTCTGACCCCCCCCCCCGCCAACTTCCCTCCCTCCCCCTGACCCCCCCGCCAGGCTCTCCTGTTCTCTGACCCCCCACTGCCAACTTCCCACCCTCCCCCTGACCCCCCCGCCAGGCTCTCCTGTTCTCTGACCCCCCCCCCCGCCAACTTCCCACCCTCCCCCTGACCCCCCCGCCAGGCTCTCCTGTTCTCTGACCCCCCCCCCGCCAACTTCCCACCCTCCCCCTGACCCCCACGCCAGGCTCTCCTGTTCTCTGACCCCCCCCCCCCGCCAACTTCCCTCCCTCCCCCTGACCCCCCCGCCAGGCTCTCCTGTTCTCTGACCCCCCACTGCCAACTTCCCACCCTCCCCCTGACCCCCCCGCCAGGCTCTCCTGTTCTCTGACCCCCCCCCCCGCCAACTTCCCACCCTCCCCCTGACCCCCCCGCCAGGCTCTCCTGTTCTCTGACCCCCCCCTCCCCTTCCTGCAAACTTCCCTCCCTCCCCCTGACCCCCCCGCCAGGCTCTCCTGTTCTCTGACCCCCCCCTGCCAACTTCCCACCCTCCCCCTGACCCCCCCGCCAGGCTCTCCTGTTCTCTGACCCCCCCCCCGCCAACTTCCCACCCTCCCCCTGACCCCCCCGCCAGGCTCTCCTGTTCTCTGACCCCCCCCCGCCAACTTCCCTCCCTCCCCCTGACCCCCCGCCAGGCTCTCCTGTTCTCTGACCCCCCACTGCCAACTTCCCACCCTCCCCCTGACCTCCCCGCCAGGCTCTCCTGTTCTCTGACCCCCCCCCCCGCCAACTTCCCACCCTCCCCCTGACCCCCCCGCCAGGCTCTCCTGTTCTCTGACCCCCCCCCCCGCCAACTTCCCACCCTCCCCCTGACCCCCCCGCCAGGCTCTCCTGTTCTCTGACCCCCCCCCCGCCAACTTCCCACCCTCCCCCTGACCCCCCCGCCAGGCTCTCCTGTTCTCTGACCCCCCCCCCCCGCCAACTTCCCACCCTCCCCCTGACCCCCCCGCCAGGCTCTCCTGTTCTCTGACCCCCCCCCCCCGCCAACTTCCCTCCCTCCCCCTGACCCCCCCGCCAGGCTCTCCTGTTCTCTGACCCCCCACTGCCAACTTCCCACCCTCCCCCTGACCCCCCCGCCAGGCTCTCCTGTTCTCTGACCCCCCACTGCCAACTTCCCACCCTCCCCCTGACCCCCCCGCCAGGCTCTCCTGTTCTCTGACCCCCCCCCCCGCCAACTTCCCACCCTCCCCCTGACCCCCCCGCCAGGCTCTCCTGTTCTCTGACCCCCCCCCCCCCGCCAACTTCCCACCCTCCCCCTGACCCCCCCGCCAGGCTCTCCTGTTCTCTGACCCCCCCCCCGCCAACTTCCCACCCTCCCCCTGACCCCCCCGCCAGGCTCTCCTGTTCTCTGACCCCCCACTGCCAACTTCCCACCCTCCCCCTGACCCCCACGCCAGGCTCTCCTGTTCTCTGACCCCCCCCCCCGCCAACTTCCCTCCCTCCCCCTGACCCCCCCGCCAGGCTCTCCTGTTCTCTGACCCCCCCCCCGCCAACTTCCCACCCTCCCCCTGACCCCCCCGCCAGGCTCTCCTGTTCTCTGACCCCCCCCTCCCCTTCCTGCAAACTTCCCTCCCCCCCCCCCCGCCAGGCTCCCCTCCCAGCCCCCCTCCCAGCTCCGCCAAGTCCCCCCCCCCCGGCGCGCTTCCCCCTCCGCCCGCTGGGGGCGCGCTGGCCGGGCGCTGCCCGCTCCCGCGATGGCGGCGGCGGCTTCCCCGCGCCGGGCCGCCCCCGGGCAGGGGCCGGACGGGCCGCGCCGCCATATTGGCTGTTGTCCTGTCGGGAGCGGCGGCGGCGCGGGCCGGGCATGACTCGCAGGCGGAACAAGGCGGCGGCCGCGGCCGGGGCGCGCAGGGAGCGGGCGGGGGGAGCCGCCCCCCCCGGGCCGCCCGCGCCCCCGCCCCCCCCGGGACCCGGCCCCGCGGAGCCCCCCGAGGCGGCGGCGGGCAGCAGCGCGGAGCCGGGCAGAGCCCCGCAGGTACCGGGCACCCCCGAGAGCCCCCCGCCCCCTGCACCCCCCAAATCCTGCACCCGCCCCCCAGCTCCTGCACCCCCCAAATCCTGCACCCACCCCCCGATCCCCGCCCCCCAGCTCCTGCACCCCCCAAATCCTGCACCCGCCCCCCAGCTCCTGCACCCCCCAAATCCTGCACCCACCCCCCGATCCCCGCCCCCCAGCTCCTGCACCCCCCAAATCCTGCACCCGCCCCCCAGCTCCTGCACCCCCCAAATCCTGCACCCGCCCCCCGATCCCCGCCCCCCAAATCCTGCACCCCCGATCCTGCACCCACCCCCGATCCCCGCCCCCCAAATCCTGCCCCCGCCCCCTGCACCCCCGATCCTGCACCCGCCCCCCGATCCCCGCCCCCCAAATCCTGCACCCCCGATCCTGCACCCGCCCCCCAGCTCCTGCACCCACCCCCCGATCCCCGCCCCCCAGCTCCTGCACCCCTGATCCTGCACCCGCCCCCGATCCCCGCCCCCAGCTCCTGCACCCCCCAAATCCTGCACCCGCCCCCACCCCCGATCCCCGCCCCCCAGCTCCTGCACCCCCGATCCTGCACCCATCCCCCTGCACCCACCCCCCCAGCTCCTGCACCCCCAATCCTGCACCTGCCCCCGATCCCCACCCCCCAGCTCCTGCACCCCCGATCCTGCACCCGCCCCCCCGCACCCCTGATCCTGCACCCGCCTCCCTGCACCCGCCCCCCAGCTCCTGCACCCCCGATCCTGCACCCGCCCCCCACCCCCCCGATCCCCGTCCCCCAGCTCCTGCACCCTCGATCCCTGCACCCCCATCCTGCACCATGATCCTGCACCCATTCCCCGCCTGCCCCCTGCACCCCGATCCCCACCTGCCCCCTGCACCCCAGTCACTGGCCCCCCATCCTGCACCCGCTCCCCATCCTCTGGCAGCTCCCTAGCTCATGCATCCCCGATCCCTGCCCCCTGAACCCCCATCCCCCAGCAGCCCCCTGCACCCCAATCCTGCACCCGCCCCCCATCCCCCAGCAGCCTCCTGTCCCCCAGGTCCTGAATCCCGATCTTGCACCTGCACCCCGATCCTGCACCCACCCCTCATCCCCAGGAAGCCCCCTGCACTCTGATCCCCACCCCCTGAACTCCGATCTCCGCCTGCCCCCCTGCACTCCCATCCCCCGGCAGCCCCCTGCCCCTGTACCCCGATTCCTGCACCCGCACTCTGATCCTGCACTCGCCCCTGATTCCTGCCCCCTGCACCCAGATTTCCTGCACCCCGATCCTGCCCCCGCCCCCCATCCCTTGTCTCCCCCCTGCACCCTGATCCTGCACCTGCTCCCAATCCCTGCCCCCCCAGCTCCTGCCCCCCGATCCCTGTCCCCTGCACCCCAATCTTGCCTCCGCCCCCCCATCCCTCGGCTGCCCCCTGCACCCTGATCCCCCGGCCTGTCCCCACCCCCAGCTCCTACCCCCCAATCCCCACCTGCTCTCGATCACTGCACCCACCCCCTGCTCCCAGCTCTTGCACCCCAAACCCTGCCCTCCAACTCCTCCACCTCGCATCGTCCACTCTCCCTCCTCTGTACCCCCTGCTACCCTGCTCCCTGCATCCCTCTCCCTGCACTCTGATTTCTACTGCCTGCAACCAACCCCCAGCCCACCAACTCGTGCCACCTGGTCCCCCATTACTGTCCCCACACCCCGATCCCCCACTGCTGCGTCCCCTGCCCCCATCACATGAATGCCCCAGCTCCTGCACTCCCCACCTATCCCTGCACCCCAATCCCCTGCCACTATACTCCCCAGCTCCTGCACAGCTGCCCCCCACCACCTCCCAGTCCCTCGCCTGCAACCCCAACCTCTGTACCTGCCATCCTCTGCAGCCAACCCCCAGCTCCTGTCCCCTGATCCCCCGTCCGCACTCCCAATCCCCTGCTTGCAGCCCCAGCCCCTGTGCTCCCCGCCTGCCTCCGCTGCTGTCCCCCGATCTCCCAGCCCCCCACTCCTGCTCCCACCCCAATCCGCCTCATCCCCATCCCCATGCACCTGTCCTCCACCTACTGTGTCCACCTCAATTCCTCCCTGCACCCCCCCACCCCCGCCTGTAGTGCTCATGTCAATCCCACCCAGCCCTCTGCACACTCCCCACGCTCAGCCGGCACCCATCCCATTCCTGTCCTGGGCCCGCAGTGCTCTCCCTGCACCCACCCCTTGCCTCTAGTGCCCCATTCTGCATGTAGTAGCCATGCCAACCTGACTCTGCACCCATCCCAGGCCTGCTGTGCCCACCCAGGTCCCGCCCACCTTCCACCTGAAGCACCTACCCTGATCTCACCCTGCACACGCCCCCCCAGCGCCGCATGCAGCACCCCCTGCATCCGTTCCCATGACCAGACCAGTGTCCCACCCCCTGCAGGCAGTACCCTCCTTTTTCCCTCCTCCAACCGTCCCTCAAAATCTTTGTACATAGAGCTTGGTACCCCCTTCCTTCACCTTGCATCACCCTTTCTGTTTCCTCCCTGCCTAGGTGCAGAACCATGCGCACCTAGCCCGCTCCTCTGTCAGCCATCTGCTCTGCATGCGGCACCCACCTCACGCCTTCCCTACCTAGCATGATCCCTCCCCCCCCCGCCCCCGAATCCTGCAGACACTCACCCCCAGCCGCTTTCCCCGGCTGCTCCCTTTGGGAGTGGGACGGGGGCTGGAGCCATGCAGCATATACCCCTCCAGGAGGGCTCAGGTCCTGTCCCAGATGATTGCAGCATTCGCTTCCTGCTGTCCTGTAGGCAGTTTGGGGGGGCTGGGTGTCAGACCCGCTTGCAGTGGCTGGCTCTTCCTGCAGGCTGCCGTGCAGCCAAGGCTCCGGCGGGACAAGGTTTCTCTGCGCAGAACTCCACTTCCCCGCAAAGCAGAGGGGGCTTTGGGAATTGTAGACCATTGGGCCTCTTGCTGGAGAGGAAGGGAAGCCTCTGCAGGGAGTGTGCTGCCGGGCTGTGGGGCGCAGAGCGCGACCTGCCTGGGTCCTGCAGTATGTGCAGGCTAGCGTGCATGAACGCTGGGCTCTGCAAACTGTTGCCCTGGCCTCTCCAGGAGGAATTCAGGGCCCCCAGCTGGAGCAGCTGAGGTGAACTGTGGCATTGGGATGAATTTGCAGAAATCTCCCGAGTGAATTATGGGGTAACGAGACGGCAGCTTTGCTGCAAGCAGAGTGCGGCCTGAGCTGGAAGCCGTCACAGACAGGCAGGCTCCTGGGGAGCTGTGCCCTGCTCCTCCTTTCCAGGTGGGATGTTGGACCAGGCTGGACGCATCTCTGGGTAGGCAGCACCTCCCTCTGTGCATGGAGATGGTGGATCTCCGGGATCTCTGCTTTGTGCTAGCTCACGGTTGTGGTAAACCAGGCTGTGCACAGCGGCTGCGGCTCGTCTGCCCTCCACAGCCGTCAGCCGAGCGTTTCCAGCCCAGCGAGGGTCAGGCAGGAGCAGAGTCGGGGCTTCACGTGGCTGCGCAAGGTGGGGACGCTGGAGCCTGTCCGTGGCTGGAGGCGCTGGAACGCCAAGCTCGTCTCTGTGCAGGACATGATTCCCCTGCTGCCTTTGGAGGGGATTCCTGGGCCGGCTGGCTGCAGGGAGCAGGGAGCTTTTCCTGGGTGACAGCAGTCCCAGGCCCGCTGGATCAAGCTATGGCAAGTAGTTGCCGTTCCGAAGATGTCAGGCAAAGGGGGGGAAGGAGTTGGTGTGTAGTAGAACATACCAGCCTCACGTCTGGCACTACCTGGCCAGCTCAGCAGAGATGTCCTGGGAACCGGCCCCTTTCTCCCCAGCTGGGCTCCGGCAGGCCAGGGGGCTCAGTTCGTTCAGGAAGCTCATGTTGCCCTCTGGGCTGGGCCTGTTCCGAGTCTGGCTCTCGGGCGCCTTTCTCCAGCTCTGAGTTCACTGCCAGGAGAACTGGAAGTGTGCGGGGTCAGGCGAGGCGCAGCGCTGGGGGAGGGGAAGGCTGCTCTCTCCGGGAGAGCACCTGGCACTTTGTCTTTTCATGAGGTGCTGTAGATGTCTCCCCAAGCGGCTAACCCCGGATCCCTGCCCGGAGGAGCGTCCAGACTAGGTTCCCATGTGCCCCGGCGTTGGGAGCGGAGCATGTCAGTAAGCCGAGCACACCGCAGTGGGGCAGAAGGCCATTGTAAGGGGAGCTGCACGGATAGGATGACCCAGTAGGAAACCAGTCTGCAGCCAGCTGGGGTTCAAACAGAGGAGGGCCTGGCTTTGCCGGCCAGCCCAGGGATGGTGTTCTGTGGAGAACAGCCAGCCAGGGAGCAAATCTGGCCTCAGGTGGGCAGAGCAGTGGAGCCCAGAGCCCAGCAGGGGAACGGCCATTACACGCGGACTGCGAGCTCTGTGTTCTGGGTCAGACAGCGCTAGCACAGTGGGGCCCTGCGGCGTGACTGGGGCTCCCGGCGGGCACACCCCAATACAAGTGCGTCGTGGTTGGCTCTCTGCTCCTCATGGCTGCTTGTGGGCAGGCAGCGACACTAGCCGGCTGCGCCTGGACTTGCTGATCCTCTGGGCTGCTTAGCCTTGTGACCATGTATTAGGGTCCTTCTCCTGCCCCTCTCTTGGTCACCGTTGTGAACCCCGCTCGGCGCCGGGCTGCCCAGGGCTGTACACAGGTGTAGTCTCTCCAGAGCCGAGAGACGTTCCCCTCCCTGCCTGTGTCTAGCTTCTCTAGGTCCTATTGCAGCTGACAGCATGGCCCGGTTTGGGTCCCTGGCCCTTTGCCACTCTCCCAGGACACTGGGCGGGAGGGCTGGCAGCTGGGCCAGGCAAGTTCCCAGGTGTCAGAGCCAGCAGCTCTTTGAAGCTGGAGACGCTCTGGTTCCTTCCTGTCTACCTGCATTCTGCATCCCTAAGGATCAGTGGGGCAGGGCTTGGCGTTCCAGCTGCCCTAGCGCATCCAGCCACAGACAGACTCCAGCGTCCCCACCTTGCGCGGCCATGTGAAGCCCGGACAGCGCACCTGCCTGACCCTTGCTGGGCTGGAAACGCTTGGCTGACGGGTGTGGAGGGCAGATGACGCTGGGCTGGGCTGGAGGGATGCTGTGAAAGCCAGGTTTTATCCATGCTGGGAGGGAGAGGCAGTGTCTGAGGGGAGCTGGCAGCTCCCTCAGCCATAGGCTGGGGGATTCTCCCCACTTGATATTGGTGCAGGGCCAGCAGTGCGTGTTCACCAAGAGTCAGCCCCCTGCACGGTGGGATGACAAGGAAATCAGCCCCCCGGGCTCACACCACTTGCTGATTCTCAGCGTGTGGGGGAGCCACTCGCTCCCCAGTGCCTGGAGGATCATCCAAGTCAAAACTCAGTCTTAAATACATGTGCGAAGATGCGGTCTGCCTGTTTGCCACTCCTAGCCCCTGGGTGTGGGGAGCCAGCCTTCTGCCCCTTCCCCGCCTGGGTGGGAGAGGCACAGCCCCACGGTCTCATGTCACCGCTCGGGTTTTTGGTTGAGGGCAGCCCTGCGTGACTTAGGCAGATATCACGAGACCCTGGGTAGGCCGAGCATTGAGACGCTCCCAGCTGCCAGTTGGCCAAGGCAGCAATGACATGACTTGCCTGCAGACAGGCTGGTGGTAGAGTCCAGGCGTCCTGACCCTAGTCCCAGCTTAGCTAACGCCCCCTGCCCCGGGCGCGTGTCGGGCCCCGTCCCGCCCCCTGCCCCGGGCGCGTGTCGGGCCCCGTCCCGCCCCCTGCCCCGGGCGCGTGTCGGGCCTTGTCCCGTCCCCGTCCCTGCCCCGGGCGCGTGTCGGGCCGCGTCCCGCCCCCTGCCCCGGGCCGCGTCCTAGCTGTTGGTGGAAGGAAAGCCCTGGCGGGGATGGAGTGCCCAGGAGGCTGCCATGGGAAGGGGTGTTTGTCCGTGCTCCGAAGGGGTCAGCCGTTCCAGGAAGGGTGGCCCAGCAGAGAGGACAGGTCCCTGGGGGATTGCACCACGGTGCACTCTGTCCTCACTGAGAACTTCAGTTCAGCCTAGCTTTCGTTGTTCTGAATTAGAATACTAGTGGTTTTGTTAGGTGGCTTTTTTGTAATTAGGCCCCTCTCGAAGGCCAAGTCTGCTGGAGACCATAACGCCTCACTCGTCTGTTACTGTTCTGATACGTTAGTGCTTTTAAATTACCATTTTTTATATCAGGTGGTCAATATTTGAGCAGTTATTTGGGGAGCCTACGAAAGCCCAGCCCTCAGCAGGGCCCCTCTGGTTCCACAAGGCCCGTCTGGCCGAAGGCTCCATTTGACCCCGTTACCATTGTTGGACACCTCCTAGTAACGTCCGCCCTCGTAGGGAGGCCATGGGTGCTAGCCCCAGTGTGTAGATGGGGATCTGACACAGAGTGAGCCCATGGCCCTGACCCATGAAGGTGCCCAGACCCCATCCTTAGGCACTGAAGTCCCAGTTTGGGCTCCAGCGAGAGCCCCAGAGTCCCCGCTGAGCCCTGTGGGCGCCTGAGTTCTCAGCCTGAATGTTCCCTTGGGGCAGGTGTTTGTTCCGAGCATGCGCCTGCCTCCTCCCACTAGGTGTCCAGAGGCCCGTCTCCCGCCTCGGCGCGAATCACAGAGCAGGGAAAGCAGGCGTTGGGCCACCTACGGCACAGGCAGGGCCGATCCAGGAAGCAGCCTGAGCCGGCCGTCTGGGTCGGGTCCCATGCAGAGTCCAGCTGGGGGACGTGATTAGAACATTCCTTGGGATGTGGGAGACGCCAGTTCAATCCCCCCCCAGCAGGATTTGAACAGGGGTCTCCACTCCCTGGGCGAGTGCTCTGCCTGGGGGGCTTTGGGAGAGTCCAGGTGGGGCTCCCGCAGGCTGTCCTGTATAAACTGAGAGCATTGCTTGGGGGCCCGGACCCAGGGTCTCCCACCCCCAGGGTGTGCCTGACCATTATCGAAAGAGTTACTCTCACTCTGCCGGGATCCGGGCCTGGGATAAACACTTCAGCAGTGCTCCCAGGTCTCCTCCGCTCCCCCCAGCACCGAACCGCAGACCCACCTGTCCCTGCTCCCCCAGGCCCCCGTCATACAGCACCACACGAACGACTAGGTTCATGGAGAAGCCATCCGGCAGCACAGTGGTCAAGGACTTCACCGGGTGGCTGCAAAGCAGAGCCTGCCAGCCTACCCACAGCACAGCCTTCCTCTGGCCCTGGAGGGCTGGGACAGGCTCCCTCTTGAAGCTGCTGGGGTCCTAGTGAGCATGTGCAGTAGGCCTCTGGGCTTGCTGTTGGGTGTGGGGCCTGCCCGGGAGGTGGAGCTGGGGCTGGATGAAGGGGCTGACCAGGGCAGGGGGCTGCCCCTCGTTTGTTGTATTTGGCCTGTGTCCTGTCTGGGTTTGCCCAATCATTGCAGGGGGACTCTTGTCAATAACTCCCTCCCTTGGGGGGTGTATGGCACCTGCCGGGTTTGTGACTGACTCTGGGGTGTCGGAGGGGGCCAGCTGCGTGGGCCTGGTGCAAAGCAGGGGAGCACTGGGTACCAGCACATGGGAGATATTCAGCTGAGGATAATTTGTGAGGAGTTGCGTACACCAATGGAGGCAGCAGATTGCTACCGAGCTGGGGAAATGCAAGCTCATGTCTGTAGGAAACCTGGGGTGCTGTGAGGGGGGAAGCCATCAGCCAGCCCGGCTCTGCAGTGCCTGGCTATGCGTGTGGCCGAGTCGCTTCTCCTCTCCGAGCCGGCAGGGTGGTGAACGGCTGATGGTGTGTCAGGAGGTGCGAGGGCTGTACAGTGTCCGTGGAGGGCGGGTGCTAGATGGGCCCAGGGCGCTGAGTGGGTCGTGCACGATGGCTGCTGGACACATGGAGATTCTGGGCTGTATCCCCAGAAGTGTTGCAGAGCAGGGAGGGATGGTCCCTTTCTGTGCTGTTCTGGGGGGAGAGGACTTGGACCCCGGATCAGCTGATGGGCTCTCTGACACTCCAAACATTGACAGACTGGAATGAATTCGGGGGGGCGAGAGGAGCGCCAGGGGCACACCAGTGGGGGGTGATCCGAGGGAACTAGGGGTGATGAGGCTGCTTAGCGGGGGAAGTGTCTTTGGAGTTCTGGGATAGTCTCCTGAGAAAGCGGGGAGCTCGGATGTTTGGGGTGCTTCCTAGGCTGAACAGAGCACCTGGGGATGGGTCAGAACCTGGCAGGCCTTGTCCGCACCACACACAGAGACTCAGCAGCTGGCGGAGGTCGGGTGAGGTTTCAGTCCCTCTCCAGCAGATGCCCATGGGGGTGACGTGCGGCTGTCATTAGCGAGCGCGGAGAGGGAAAGCCCAGCTCAGCCCCTCCCCCGGCCTCTTTAGAAACCCCCCCCATGCTGGGTCTGTCGCAGCCCCCAGCAGCCTGCCCGGAGCTGACAGTCTCCTCGAGGCGCCCCGCCCCCACCAGAGCAGGGGCTCCAGCGCTTTTGTTCTGTGTCTGCGTCTGGCTGGTTTCCGCGCTTGCGGGCAGAGCAGGTGGCCGGGAGCCCTGTCCTTGGCTGGCATCTGCACCCAGGAACGAGGGGGCTTGGGAACATCCTTCACCCCGATACGCTAGCTCCCTCCGTGGGGGTTCCCGCCAAGGGACACAATGGCAGGGCACACCGGAGCCTGCGTCGACTTGCATTCCTGCTGGCAGCCAACCCTCTCGCCAGCCCATGTCCTCTGCTGCTCACCTTCCTGTCAGGTGCCCCCTGCCTGCCTGCTCCCCCCGGGGCCGTGCCGTTGGCGGAGCCTGGCACTGCCCTGGGGGCTCCTTTTTCCCCACTTGCTTCCCCCCGCTGCCCCCCGAGAGGCACAGGGTGAGCCAGGAGCCTGCCTGCCTCTCTCCCTCCCTGCAGGATCTGCCTCAGCCCTTGCAAGAAGAGAAGCCCGGCCCCTCCCAGTGCCCCCTTTGGTTCACCTTGAGCGTGAGGTGCCATCTGCTTCGCAGCGGCAGTTAACCACGTGGCTCATTGTCCTGGCCCCGCTGCAGCGGCAAACAAGGGGGGACCCCTCCCCAGCTCTGCGCTCTGCTCTCCACGGCTGGTGGGGGGTCTCTAAAGTAGCCGTGGGCGCAGGCAGGAGGCCCCAGCCCTGGGTGGACTGTGGGGCAGAATGCAAAGAGCAGTGAGGACCTGCTCCTCTGTCCGCACCAAACAAAGAGCTGGGGAGGGGACAGGGGTGTGGGCAGGGGGACGGGGTGTCTATAAAGCAGGGTATTGGCTGCCTACCCCAGTTGGTCTCTCTGTGCCCATGGGTATTCCCAGGGTCACCCCTTCTGCTCAGCTCTTCTCGCTCAGCGCTGCCGGCGCGTCTGGGCACGAGCCGAAGGGGGGAGCTATTGGGAAGGGGCTGGCCCTCGCCATGACAGACTCCTGGGAGCCCCTAAATGCCGAAGGCTGCTGCCCCACTCCATCTGTGAGGGTGCCATAGTGGGAGAGCAGCGTCCCGTGGGCACGGCTCGCAGAGGTGCTGCATGGTCCAGCCTGCTGGCCCTCGGGGCCTGTCCTCCTCCTGCACAAACGCCTGCTTTGTGCCCAGCTGTGAGTGACTCGCCGCCCGTGTGTCCTGCTGCAGGTGCTGCCCACTACCAACCAGTCCGTGCAGACGTGTTGCTTGCTATGCCACCGAGAGCGCAAAGACTGGGGAGGCCCATCTCACAACGGGCTGGTCTCCCCGGGCGAGAGGCTGCCTCCAGACTTCGTGCCAACGCTCGTGCAGAACCTGCTGGGAGAAATGCCCCTGTGGATCTGCCAGAGCTGCAGGAAGAGCGTGGAGGAGGAGGAGCGGCGGGCTGTCCAGGAGCAGGCCTTGGCGGTAGGCAGCAGCTGTCCTCTGGTTAGGGCCATGGCTCCCCTCAAGGCAGGGGGTCCTGCTGAGCAGTGGGTGCTAATTGCCATGTGGCAGCAATGGCAGCTGTAGGTCCCCCAGAGCCTGGCACCCCCCGGCCCTTGCTGAGTGCCTGTACACGTACCTGACTCCTGGGCTGTGATGCCCTCGGAGGGTTTCTCCTAGCGGGGGAGCTCCGGTAGTGCCGGTGGGGAGGGCAGGCATTTGGTTGTTCAGGATTGCGTGAGAGCTGCACATGAGGGGCCCCGGCACGGTACGGCCAGAGCTGGAAGAGTAAGTGTGCCACTGACTTATGCCTCTGCCCCTCCACGCCCCCCACCGTGCCTCTTCTGGCTGGGAAGACTGGCTTGCTGCTCCCGCAGACCCTCAGATGTGCCTTGGCTTGGCAGGCCCAGCTCCTCACCATGGTTCTGGGTCCATCAGTCAGGGATTGGCAGCATCAGGCCAACGGAAACCATTATGGTCAGCTGGTCTGACCCCTGGTACAGCGCAGGCCAGAAAGCTGCCCCCAGACCCCCCCTACAGCAGATCTGCTAGGCAGACCTCCCGGCTGGATTTAGAATGGCCAGAGACTCTGCCGCAGCCTTTGGTAAGTTGTTCCAATGGTCAGTTACTCTCATCATTAAAAACGGGCCCTTATTTCCAGTCTGAATGGGTCTAGTGTCAACATCCAGCCCTTGGATTGGGTTAGACCTGCCCCTGCCTGAGGGAGGGGCCCACTAGCAAATGTCTGGTCGCCAGGTAGGCGCTTACAGGCTGAGACCTAGTCACCCCTAACGCTTCCTTTGGTAAACGAGGCCGGTGGAACTTGAGGTCTGGGCAGCCCTGGCCTCCATCACCGGGATTCACACCTGTACACGGCCCGCCAGGGACACTCTTGTGCTGGGTGAAGAGTGACAGAAGCACTTGGTTAAAGGCATCCAGTCGGTCGCCTGCTGCAGCTGGCTGGGCTAGGCCAGACCTTGCTCTGCTCTACACCAGAGAGTTACGTCAGTATAACTGCGTCGCCCAGGGGGGTGGATAATCCAGCCCCCAAGCGACGGAGTCACACTGCACAGCGCTACATCGGCAGGAGAGCGTTGCCTCCAGCACAGCTCCCGCAACCAACGGGAGAGCTCTCAGAGCGACATGCCAGCCGCGCTGCCACTGCAAACGTGTAGCGTAGATCTGCTGTCGCTGAATGCTGACGTGGAGACCAAGGTGGCAGAGTGGAGGAGACACAGGATGGGCCCCCCTTGCCCAGGCTCAGCCCTGGCTGGTGGAGGCCTAGCAGGGAGCCCTGCATGAGCGAGGACAGGTGGGGGCGTGTTGGGACTTGGCCTGGCCTGGGGGAGCCCAGACTAGAACCAGAGCGTATGGGGATTCATCTCCTCAGTCTCCTGCTGCTTCACACTGTGAGTTTCTTCCCAGGTCTCGTTATCGCATACGTCCTGCAAGTCCCAGTCTTGTGGGGGCGGCTCCCACTCCTCATCTTCCTCATCATCATCCTCTTCCTCCTCTTCGTGCCACGGGAACTCTGGGGACTGGGATCCCAGCTCCTTCCTGTCTGCTCACAAACTGTCGGGCCTCTGGAATTCCCAGCATGCCAACGGAGCCACGCAGGGAAGCCCTTTAGGGGGGCCCCCTGCTGCACTAGGTGAGTCCAGGCCAGCCCAGGGCCACACAGGCCCCAGCCTGGCTAGTGGCCATCTCTGGATCCAGGCCTGAGTGAAGTGCCATGCTGGCTGGCCTCCAGGGGCCCTGCCTTAGAGAGCAGAACCCCTGGGGTCCCTTGGGGAAAAGGGAGCGCATGGCCTTGGTGCCCAGGGTACACGGGGGGCTGTATCCTCCCTTGCTGCACCCCAAGGCCGCAGCCACTGCCAGTTGGGTATTGGGGGGAGAGATGTGCGCTCTGCTTCGGAGCCGTCCCGGAGTCTCCAGTGCTGGCCCAGGCCGGGCTCTGCACAGGAGAAGCCGTCTCCAGCGCTGACTCCGTTTCAGGTGACAAGCACCCCAGCCTCCCGCTGGCTCCGGAGTGCATCGGCCAGGCTCCTGCTGCGGTGCCCGGGCTCAAGGCCTGTCCCTACAGCCACGCCGTCCCTACAGCTTCCAGCGGGGCTGCCCCCGGTTTGCCTCTGCCTACCTCACTCGACTTCTGTAAGACGCTTCCCAAGCAGTTCAAGAGTATGTGCCGCAGGCCCACCCCGCCAGGTGTGTACACGTGGCAGGGGCGGGGCAGCTGCGCCGTGGCTTGGGGCTCCTTGGCACTGCCCCTCCCACCCCCCACCTGCTCTCCCCAGCCAGCTGGCGGTAAAACCCTTCTCCCAGGGGCTCTCGGGTTGCCCGTGGAGGGGGAGAAGAGCATGGCAGGCCCAAGGCCCTGCCCGAGCAGGGCCCTTTCTCACTGCTGGAGGATGAAGAGTCCTGCAGAGTGTGGAAGCTGCTGGGGCCAGGCCCCTCCCCAGCCAGCTGCGTGTGCAGATGCAGCTGTGTCCTCTGCCTGTGGCTGGGAGGAGCTCGCTGGGCTGAGAAAGTCCCCTTGGCATCCCCTTGCCAGCAGGGAGCCGTCATAAGCGCGGCCAGACTGGGTCAGACCAAAGGTCCATCTAGCCCAGTCTCCTGTCTTCTGACAGTGACCAATGCCAGGTGCCCCAGAGGGAATGAACAGAACAGGGAATCATCCAGTGATCCATGCCCTGTCGCCCATTCCCAGCTTCTGGCAAACAGAGGCTAGGAACACCATTCCTGTCCATCCTGGTTAATAGCCATTGATGGACTGATCCTCCATGAACTGATCTAGTTCTTTTTTGAACCCTGTGATAGTCTTGGCCTTCACAACCTCCTCTGGCAAGGAGTTCCACAGGTTGACTGTGTTGTGTGAAGAAATACTTCTTTTTGTTTGTTTTAAACCTGCTGCCTATTAATTTCATTTGGTGGCCTCTAGTTCTTGTGTTATGAGAAGAAGTAAAGAACACTTCCTTATTTACTTTCTCCACACCAGTCATAATTTTACAGACCTCTACCATATCTCCCCTTAGTCATCTCTTTTCCAAGCTGAAAAGTCCCAGTCTTCTTAATCTCTCCTCATACGGCAGCCGTTCCATACCCCTGATCATTTTTGTTGCCCTTTTCGGAACCTTTTCCATTTCCAATATATATTCTTTGAGATGGGGCAATCACATCTGCACGCAGTATTCAAGATGTGGGCGTACCATGGATTTATATAGAGGCAACATGATATTTTCTGTCTTACCATCTATCCCTTTCCTAATGATTCCCAACATTCTGTTTGCTTTTTTGACTGTCACTGCACATTGAGTGGATGTTTTCAGAGAACTCTCCACAATGATGCCAAGGTCTCTGTCTTGAGTGGTAACAGCCAATTTAGACCCCAGCATTTTATATGTATCGTTGGGATGATGGTTTCCAATGTGCATTACTTTGCATTTATCAACACTGAATTTCATCTGCCAATTTGTTGCCCCGTCCTGGCAGCAGTGAGGACGCAGGAGGGCCTTGTGCAGCCCAGCCCTGTGCAGGCCATGTGCTCGAGGGCCGGGGATGGTGGAAGCCCTCGGGGAGGAAGCCCCTGTTCTTTCTGCTCCTGTGCTGGGGGCGAGCAGAACGTGGGGTCCTGCTGGGCTCTGCGTGCGCATGGGGGGCGCTCCCCTGCCTGCATGCTGGGCTGGGACAGGCTGGTGCCGCTGAGCACGTGCTTGACCCGTCTCTCATCCTGCCTGTCTGCAGGTGAGGCCTTCCACTCCTTGGACCATCACCGGCACCCGGACCTCGCCGCTCCTCCCAACAGCCCCACAGGGCTCCCCTCCCAGCCACCGGCGCTGATCTCTACCAAGCAGTCACCCGCCCACCCGAACACCTCACCGCAGGCAGCGCCGGTCCCTGCACCCAGCCCCCACACAGCCGCTGCCGAGTCCCCTCCTGCTGGCACCCTCTCGCACGGCCAGGCCTCCTGCAAGAGCCCTCACCTGCCCCCCGCCAACGTGCCGCTTCTGAAGATGCCACCTCCGCTTTCAGGCTGTGCCCACCCCTGCAATGGGCACTGCAGCGGCTCCCTGGTGCCACCAGCTGCCCCGCACCAGATGCCCAGCACTAACAGGTGAGAGGGTCTCTGCCTGCCTGTGGCTGGTGCAATGCCCCTGGTGTTCTGGGGGCGCTAGCAGGAGCCAGGGGCCCTGCCAGGCTCCAGTTGCCACGTCCCCATCCCAAGGGACCAGCCCTCGGCGGGGGCAGAAGGGCTCCTCACAGAGATGGTCTGACTCCAGCACCGCACAGCCCTGAGGCTCCAGGGTCTCTCCGGCCCTGACAGTTCTGTCTGCGAGGCAGACGCAGCTTCGCTGCCCATTTCTCCTGCAGTTCGGCTCAGGGACCTGGGCCTGTCACGGGCAGGGCCAGGAGCCCAAGGACTAGCTGTTCGCAGCCGCCTGCCCTGGCCCCTTGCCGTGGGCTGGAGCGTTGGGTTCTGCCCTGGGGCTGGCTGTCGGCAGGGAGCCCCAGCCCCCCTGGGGAGGGGCAGCAGAGAGCGTGGGAGTGGGGTCCATGGTGGGTGGGGCGTGTAGGGCAGGCAGCTGGGCTCTAGTTGCACCCCCCCGACGCCGGGTCTGGTTTCCGGGCATGCTCGGTGAGCCTTTGCCCTGCCAAAGGGCTTGGGGTCCCAGGGAGCAGTGCAGGGGTCTCTTCCCAGCTGATTAAACAAGCCAGTCAGTGTCCGTAGAACGCCTGGGGGGTGCGGGCCGCCTGCCCTGGGGCCTTCCCTCCCCTGCAAGGCGCCCCCATGCAGTTCTGGGACGTGGGAGGGGCTGGCTCGGCTGCAGCCCCCAGTGCCTCGCTGCCCTGGGTCTGCCTTCCCGCTACCTTCCTTCCTCCCTTCCCCCAGGGACCCCGTGTGCAAAGGACACAAGTTCCCCAATGGTACCAGCTGCCACCCGCCACAGTCGTGCGAGGCAGACGAGGGGCTCGGGGAGGATGAGGACAGCAGCTCCGAGCGCAGCTCCTGCACCTCCTCCTCCACCAACCAGAAAGACGGGAAATTCTGTGACTGCTGCTACTGTGAGTTCTTCGGCCACAACGCGGTAAGTGAGCCATTGCGCTGGGCTTGCTGGCCATGGGCCGAGCTCCCGCTGAGACGGGTGCTCGGGAGACTGCTGTGCCGAGAGCACAGGCACCCGGCGGCTGGGCTGTGGGCACGTGTCCCCCACAGGCCTGACAGCCGCCCTCTGCTAGTCCAACCCTGGAGAGCCACCCGGCAGCAGCCAGTTCATCTCCATCTGACACTGTCCCTGCCCCTGCAGCTCGGCCAGCGCGTCTCAGTCCCAGCCCCCAGGGCCCCTCTGTCTCAGCCTGGCAGCTCTCCTTGGCAATGAGCTGTGGGTGGGGCAGCCCCATAAGCAGAGGGTGGGAAAGGGCTGGGGAACAGCGTCCATCTGTGCCGGGCAGGACAGTAGCAGCCCAGGCTCTCTCTGCAGCCCCCTGCGGCCCCCACGAGCCGGAACTATGCTGAGATCCGGGAGAAGCTGCGCTCCCGTCTCACCAAGAGGAAGGAGGAGCTGCCACAGAAGGTGGGCCACAGCAGCAGCTCGGGGGAGCCGGCCGTGGATCACCGGGACGTGGACGAGCTCCTGGACTACATCAACAGCTCGGAGCCCAAGCCCCTGAACAGCGCCAAGGCCGCCAAGCGGGCCCGGCACAAGCAGAAGAAGAAGGTGAGGATGGGGGGAGGGGAATGTGCTGTTCTAGACTTGGCCCAGCGGGGGTCAGAGCCACCTCGGGGTCCCGTCTTCCCTTGGTAAGGCCCTAGCCCCGAGCCCCTGGAATAGCACCAGAGGGTTCGACAGACGCCAGAGCTGGGAAAGGCCTTGAGGCCCAGCCCCACCCACCCTAACTGGGAGGCTGGAACTGGGTAGCACCCACATGGGGCTCTGCCCTCCCCCCCTCAGAATTTTTCCCTGTGCTCAGCGCCCTCCCCGGGGGCCTGTCGGGAACTGCTCTGGCTCTTTGTAGGGCCCTGGGCACCTCTCCCACATGGGGTCTCCCCAGCATGTGCCGGGTCCCGCTGCGGGCCAGGGCCCCCCTTGTTCTGGGAGCTGAGAATCAGCCACTGGCCTGTGGCTGGGTGCTGCGGTGCAGACGTGGTGCAGCCTGTGCCAGCCGGTAACAGTCTCCCCCAGGCCTGAGCTGGTGGGCGGCCGTGCCGGAGCAGGGCATACGGGGCCCCAGCTGTGCTTGCTACAGGCTGAGCTGGGCTGCGCAGCAGTGTTTGGGTTTGCCGCCCCAGGCCCGTGGCGTGCCAGCCCGCTGGGCATCTCTCCCGCCCCCTGAGAACATCTGACCTGGGCCCACCACCTTGCCTGTTCCAGGAGAAGGAGAAAGCCCAGCTGGAGGCGGAGGCCCAGAAGCGGGTGGCGCGCGGCCCCCTGGCTGGCCAGGACAGGGAGCTGGCGGAGGAGAAGCTCCTGGAGTGGCCCCAGCTGGAGCTGGAGCGGGTGAACAGCTTCCTCAGCAGCCGGCTGCAGGAGATCAAGAACACCATTAAGGACTCCATCCGTGCCAGCTTCAGCGTCTACGACCTCAACCTGGACGTCGCCGACTTCCCCAAGAAGGCGGCCGTGCTGGAGCAGAAGACTCTGCTGTCCCACCTCAACGGCTCCTCGGGCCTGCAGGAGATCGACCTGGATCTCTCCCCTCTGAGCCTGGGCTCCCCCAAGAACCACATGCTTCTGCGGAGCGAGCTGGGCCCCCACTGGGGAGAGGACCCTGGGGAGGGGCCGCCGCAGGCCGAGAACGGGGTGGTGAAGCGCCTGAGTGCGGTTCCCAACCTCTCCCGGATGATCTGGGTCCAGTCCCCCCAGCCGACAGACTGTGCCCAGGAGAGCGGCGGGCCCGGCTTGGAGTGCAAGGAGGTGGCACCGGCCAAGGGCCCAGAGCAGCAGGAGCAGGCCCCAGTGGGGGGCAGGCCGAGGAAGAACAAGCGACAGAGCTGCCAAGCGAAGAAGGGGGAATGCCCCGCGGTGCCCAGCGCCCAGGCCGGGCTGGAGAGTCCCAGCTCGACGGGGCTGGTGCTGGGAGCCAAGCACCCTTCGAAGCCTGGAGGAGTGCCCACGCTGCGGAGGGGGAGTGGCTGTGTGGAGCCAGCGGAGAGCGCCAAGGGGCAGGGCTGGGGCTGCAGCAGTTCCAGGCCCGAGAAGGAGAGGAGCAGCGAGTGGAAAGGCCGGAGGGGCGAGGGCAAAGCAGAGCACCCGGAGCTGATGCAGTCACCTCCCCCTGCTGCTGGGGACCGGCAGCCCCTGCACCCCGCCACCCTGGGCAGCTCCCCCCAGCCCAAGGGCAAGAGCAGGAAGAGCAGGAGCAGGATGGAGAAATCCAACACGTCCATCGGTGAGTCCCCTGCGTGGCCCCTCTGCTCAGCAGTGACCTCGTCCCAGCTCTGGCCTGTCGTCCCGCGTCGCTGCGCTACTGAGCGCTGTGGTGAGGGCGAAGCTCTCTTGTTGACTCAGCACACGGGGGGCGGGGAGGGGTCAGGTCGGTGTGGCTGTGCCACAACCCCCGAGCCACAGAGCTGGGTCGCCATAGGGCTGTAGTGGAGACGGGTCAGTGGTGATGTACCCTGGTTCTGCCCCCCTCTCTCCCTGCCCTGCCCCCCATGGTGTCTGTCCATTGCTCTTTGCTCCAAGTAGGCTGTGCCAGGCGGCAGCGTGGGCCCCTGGTGCTGAGGGGGGCGTCCTTGGCGCCTGGAGCCTTTGCTGACCATCTGCCACTGCTTTGCTAGATGACGTGTTCCTGCCCAAAGATGTGGACGGGGTCGAGATGGACGAGACGGACCGAGAAGTAGAGTACTTCAAGAGGTGAGACCAGCCTGCAGCGCTCTGGGAGAGTGGGGCTGGGAGTGTCACCCTGTTGGGGGAGGGGCATTCCTGCCCCCTGGGACTCCATGTGGGAGGAGGGTCCCAGAGGCCAGGCTCCAGCTCCAGCCCGGCCGCCTACACTAGTCTGGGAGACTGAGTCGGCTGTGCCGTGCTGCAGGCCTTTTCTCCCAGTGTCGGCGTACTCAGGAGTCTCCCAAGAGCTAACCCCAGTCTCCCTTCCTCCCGCCAGTGGACATGGAGACAGACTGAGCCCCATCCGCTTTGTAATAGCCCCTCTTGGTGTCGTCTCTTCTCCAGTGTTGTAACCGTTCCTCACAGGGCAGGGTTCTAAACTTTTGATCATTTTTGTTGCTCTCAGCTGGACTCCCTCCTCTTGATCCACATCTTCCCGAATGTGCGGCACCCAGAACTGGACACCGCACTGCAGCTGGGGCCTCCCCAGCGCTCAGTAGAGCGGGACAGTTACCTCCCTTGGCTTACCTACGACACTCCTGTTAGTACACCCCAGAGTGATATTCGCCTTTTTCGCAGCTGCATCCACTGTAGCCTGCAGATCCTTGTCAGCAGCACTAGTGTGTAGCCAGTTATTCCCCGTTTTGTAGCTGGGTGTTTGATTTTTCCTTCCTAAGTGAAGTACTTTGCACTTGTCTTTAGTGAATTTCACCTTGTGATTTCAGACCAATTCCGAATTTGTAAGGGCGTTGTGAATTCGAATCCTGTCCTCCAAACTTCTTGCAATCCCTCCCAGCTTGGTGTCAGCCACACATTTTATGTGCGTACTCTCCACTCTGTTATCCAAGTCATGAATGAAAATAATGAACAGTGCCAGACCCAGGGCTGACCCACACGGGAACCCACTAGAGACGCCCTCCCAGTTTCACAGCAAATCGTTGATAACTCCTCTTTGAGTCTAGTCTTTCAGCCAGTTGTGCACCCACCTTCTAGCCCGCATTGCCCTAGTTTGCTCATGAGAATGTCATGTGGGACTGTGTCACAAGTCTTGCTAAAATCAAGGTATCACGTCTACGGCTTCCCCCCATCCGCTAGGCTAGTGACCCTGTCAAAGAAGAAGATGAGGTTGGATTGACATGATTTGTTCTCGACAAATCCACGCTGGCTGTTCCTTATAACCTATAAGTGCTCCCAAATGGATTGTTTAGTAATTTGTTCTAATACCTTCCAGGAATTGAAGTTTGGCTGAGTGGTCTGTACTTTCCCAGGGCCTCTGTGTTCCCTTTTTGGAAGAGAGGTGCTGTGTTTGCTCATCTCCAGTTCTCTGGGCCCTCACCTGGCCTCCACGTATTCCTGAAGATACAATAATTGCTTGGTTCCAAGATGGCTCAGGCTAGTGTTACCCGCACAAAAATCTCTGTCATTTGAACACTCTAGGACATCGCACCTCTGCCCAGTTCCTAGGGCTCCAGGCGATGGGCTCTGGGCTCTGCTCCACCGTGGGCTCTGGGCAAACACCCTTTCCCTGCGGGCTCAGGGCTTAATCTTTTTCGGGTTTACGGGGTCTTTTTACCAGTGAAGGAGCTTCACACAGTAATATCCTACTTAACCTCTATTTATTAACAATCACCAAAGCAGACGGCACACGCTGCACACACAGTGCTCACCACGCCCAATAAGAGAGAGGAACTTTTCCCTGCTGGCCAATCAGGATCAGGCCCATCTGGGGGACTCCAGTTTCTGCACGGTGTCATTGGCAGAGTGTTGAGGTCTGGCAGCTCCGATCGTGGGGCTGGGTCCTGGAGTTGGTTCCCAAAACCTTCCTTTTGGACCCCAGTTTACATAGTGAAACTTGAGTCCTGCTTAGCTGTACCTTAACCAATCGTTACACTAAAATGTTACTAACCAATCCTAACATTGTAACAAAATTCTCTAACCAACCCTACCCCACCACCTTCATGAATTTACACCTAGCAAAATTAATTACGTAACAGCCAGAAACAATCAAAGAACCAGACAGATCATACAGACAAACCATAGGGAAGTGGGGACCATAAAGAAATGAGGATTTCACAACCACAACTATTGATAAGGAGGATCCGGAGAACTACAGGCCAGTCAGCCTCACCTCAGTCCCTGGAAAAATCACGGAGCAGGTCCTCAAGGAATCAATTCTGAAGCACTTAGAGGAGAGGAAGGTGATCAGGAACAGTCAGCATGGATTCACCAAGGGGAAGTCGTGCCTGACTACCCTAATTGCCTTCTATGAGGAGATAACTGGCTCTGTGGATGTGGGGAAAGCAGTGGATTTATTATTCCTTGACTTTAGCAAAGCTTTTGATATGGTCTCCCACAGTATTCTTGCCAGCAAGTTAAAGAAGTATGGGCTGGATGAATGGACTGTAAGGTGGATAGAAAGCTGGCTAGATCGTCGGGCTCAACGGGTAGTGATCAATGGCTCCATGTCTAGTTGGCAGCCGGTATCAAGCGGAGTGCCCCAACGGTCAGTCCTGGGGCCAGTTTTGTTCAATATCTTCATTAATGATCTGGAGGATTGCGTGGACTGCACTCTCAGCAAGTTTGCAGATGACACTAAACTGGGAGGAGTGGTAGATACATTGGAGGGTAGAGATAGGATACAGAGGGACCTAGACAAATTAGAGGATTGGGCCAAAAGAAATCTGATGAGGTTCAACAAGGGCAAGTGCAGAGCCTTGCACTTAGGACAGAAGAATCCCATGCACTGCTACAGACTAGGGACTGAATGGCTAGGCAGCAGTTCTGCAGAAAAGGACCTAGGGGTTACAGTGGACTAGAAGCTGGATATGAGTCAATAGTGTGCCCTTGTTGCCAAGAAGGCTAATGGCATTTTGGGCTGTATAAGTAGGAACACTGCCAGCAGATCGAGGGACGTGATCATTCTGCTCTATTCGACATTGGTGAGGCCTCATCTGGAGTAGTGTCCAGTTTTGGTCCCCACACTACAAGAAGGATGTGGAAAAATTGGAAAGAATCCAACGGAGGGCAACAAAAATGATTAGGGGGCTGGAGCACATGACTTATGAGAAGAGGCTGAGGGAACTGGGATTGTTTAGTCTGCAGAAGAGAAGAATGAGGGGGGATTTGATAGCTGCTTTCAACTACCTGAGTGGGGGTTCCAAAGAGGATGGATCTAGACTGTTCTCGGTGGTAGTGGATGACAGAACAAGGAGTAATGGTCTCAAGTTGCAGTTGGGGAGGTTTAGGTTGGATATTAGGAAACACTATTTCACTAGGAGGGTGGTGAAACACTGGAATGGGTTACCTAGGGAGATGGTGGAATCTCCTTCCTTAGAGGTTTTTAAGGTCAGGCTTGACAAAGCCCTGGCTGGGATGATTTAGTTGGGGATTGGTTCTGCTTTGAGCAGGGGTTGGACTAGATGACCTCCTGAGGTCCCTTCCAATCCTGATATTCTATGGTTCTATAATAAGTGGTTTCTTGCCAGGCAGATGCGATCAAACTAAGTTTTCTTTAACCGTCTTAAGATCTGTTGTTTATCTGGGGACGGTGGGGCCATTAGACAGGGTCTCCTCCTGAACAGCCGGATATGACCTGGTTTTAATGCAATGTGGGGAGGTGACTTCCTGCTTCTTAGCTCATGCCTGCTGCTCTCTTCATCTGGCTGCAGACAAAGGCCTCAGGCCTGACCATGCGGCTACAAGAAAAGGCCTGATCCGTACACTTGTTCCTAGAGAAACCTAGGGTGAATTTCCCCAGGCCCTGCTGACTCGCATACGTTCAGCTTATTCTCTAACCTGTTCTTTCCCTATCTGGGCTTGTGTTCTGCCCCCTTGCTGTGTTCATTGTGTCGAGTGTCTGGTCACCATTAACCTTTTTAATGAAGACGGAAGCAAAGCAGGCAGTAAATGCCTCCACCCCTCGAAGTCATCAGTTCTGAGCTCATCCCCCCTCCTTCCGCAGGAGAGGATCTACGCTTTCCTTCATCTTTCTCTTGCCACAATGTATTTATAGAGCCTCTTATGCCTTGTCTGTCCCTTGCCAGGTGGAACTGATTTTGTCACTGCGTGCTCGTGCTGTTCTTTTGTACGTTTCCTTTTTGATTTCAGGTCATTAAAGGGCTCCTTGTGGCCTCTGATCGTTCTTCCTGACTCTCCTTCGCTCGGGATAGTTGGCAGTTGTACTTTTAATATTGTCTCTTTGAGAAACTGCCTCTTCTCCTGGGCTCCTTTATCCCTTGACTTTTCTTCCATGGGGCCTTGCCTGCTCTGGCTAGGGTGGGGAGGGTAGAAGCCCTGGCTTGGGGTGGGGGGTTGTGTGGATGCGTTGGGCACTGGCTGTGGTGGGGGGGGGGGGGGGGGAGTGGTCACTGTCTCTGCTCCTTCCCTGATTCTCTCTTCCCCCTCCCCAGGTTCTGTCTGGATTCTGCTAAGCAAACTCGGCAGAAAGTGGCCGTGAACTGGACCAACTTCACCCTGAAGAAAACCACTTCGAGTGCAGCTCAGTGAGGTGTGGGGGGAGCCCCAGTGCGTGCGAGGGGCCCTGTGCCGCCCCCCAGCACCCACAGACACTCGCCTCACTGTGCCCCTCCCCCTGCTGGGGGGCCCCTTTTGTTTTCTCTGTGGGTTCCTCTTCCTGTGAATGTGGAACCCCTTCCCCCCGGGCCTGTCACACCTGCACCTCCCCAGCCAGTCACAGCTCTCGGGCGGGGGGGCGGGGGACTCCCTGGCTTAGGCAGCCCCCTCCCCCCCCACCTGGTCCCTCTAGGGGATTTTCTCTTCTCCCAGCACTCCGTTGGTGATGTGCAGGGAGCCTGCCACCGCCAGTGGGCAGCCCCCCGTGCCAGCCTGGCGCGCAGCCGGGGGAAAGGACCATGCTGGACCTAATAAAGAACTTTTTAATTTTTTATTTTATTTAAAAAACCCAACTTTTTTTGTTGTTTGTTCCTGGCTTCATGGGACACCCTAAGCCCTCCCCTTCACCCAGCTCAGTTGCCCTGCCAGCCTGTCACAGGAGATACCCGCCTTCCTGCAGCTCCCTGGGGGGTCCAGCTGACCCCCTGTGTCTCAGCCCAGCTGAGGGGTTGGGCCTGAGGCAGGAGCTGCAACTTCCACTCTGCCTAGGGGCTGAGTTCACTCCTCTCCTGGCCCCTCCGCCTCCAGTCACAACGCAGCTGCAGGCCCTGAGCACCTCCCCTGGCTGGAGGGGCACGCTGCACCATAACGAGCACATTGCAGTGTTCCGTTAGCCCAGCAGTACCTGCCGACGGGCCAGGGCCCCCAGCCTGCGGGCGCTGCCCCCACGCAGCCTTCCCCGCCCCCCTTGCACCAGCCCATGTGCTCACTGCTCTCGGGTTCCCAAAGGGGCATGCCCGGCCAGGGGCAGCGTGCGCCCACAACAGTACTTCCGGGAGCGGGGGGAGGGACGTGGTTGGTACCAGCTGGGCTGTGCCTAGCTCTTCCTCTGGCCAACCCTATGGCCGAGCGGACCAGTGCATGTCAGGCTGCCGGGCCGGCTCAGGGGGCAATACCTGTTCCCACCCCCCTCCCCCCCAAGTACAGGGTGAGGTCCTGATGGGCATGTTGCCCAGCCCAGCCCTTCTAAAGCAGGGCTTGGGCGCCTCAGCTCATGGAGCTGGGGGTAAGGGATGCTCAGGACAGGGGCTGGGGGCTGTCTCTGCCCCAGGGAGC
The DNA here is from genome assembly GCF_027887155.1 of Malaclemys terrapin pileata. Lineage (NCBI taxonomy): Eukaryota > Metazoa > Chordata > Testudines > Emydidae > Malaclemys > Malaclemys terrapin. The sequence goes on along the minus strand of NC_071512.1, from coordinate 801,731 downwards.
AGCATGTGCACTCCACCTCCCCGCCCAGCTTGGGCCAAGCGGCACTGGGGCTGGGGGAAAAGAGGGTGCCAGGCAGCCCAGCGCGGGTAGAACACCCCCTACAACGCAGCCTGAGCTCTGCCACCCGCTCCATGACGGCTCTTCCTGCCCTGTGCGGATAACACCAGGGCTCCACCCTGTGGCTCCACCCTCGGCAGCTCGCTGGGTTCTGGTGAATCCCTGGCCCACCGGGGCCCCTGCTTGTACCATAATCCCAGCCTGACTCCTGTGTGACAGGAGTGGGAGCCAGGGTGGGCTGGGGGCTCTCGCTGACCAAGCTGCGCCCCCCTAGTCTGTTCTTAGCATGTGTGTGCTGAAGGGCAGAGGGACGGACAGGCAGTGGGTCCCCCGCCCCGCGCACATGCCCTGCGTTCCCCCCACCAAGCTACCCCCTTAGTGAGCTACAACGGAAACAAACTGCCGATCTCTTGACCACGATTTCTGGTGCTACCCCGGTCCGCCAGCCTGCAGGCGGCTGGAAAGGTGCCGCTGGCCTCGCCCCGCCTGCGGAGGGATCGTGCTGCGCAACCAGCCACGGCCAGATTGGCTTCTCTGGTTTTTTTAATTATTTACTTTTGATACTGTGAAAATCTTTCATGCTGAAAGATAAAATGCCATTTGGACACAGAGCGGGTGTGTGTGCTGTGTGATTAGTGGGGGGCTGGAGGGGGCAGGCCCCGAGCTAGCAGTAGGGCCTTGGCACTGATTCTGATCAGCAGCAGCCTGAGGGTGCTCCAGCCGTGACATCACAGCCCCCTCGTGGCGCTGGGGGGGGTAGATTGTGCCAAACGCTCCCCTGCCCCCGGCCCTTCTGAGAGCCTGGCTGCTGTCAAACCCAGCGGTCCCATGCTGACCTCTGCCCGCAGCGACTGCATGCCGAGGCGGCGGGCTGGGGGCGTGTAGGGGGAATGGGCCAGTGCAGAGAGGCAAACACTTCGCCCTGCCTTGAGGGCAGGGGACTGGACTAATGGCCTCTGGAGGTCCCGTTCTGTCCCGCGGCTCGATGAGAGGGCCCCACGCTAGGGCCAAGCAGCGGGGGCGGGCTCATCGCAGCTTCCCGCTTGGCCACGGGAGCCAGCAAGCAGGCCCCACCTGGCTCGCACCCTTCGGCAGCCGTGGCAGTATTGATGGCTCTGGCACTGACCCAGCCAGGCTGGCACAGGCAGGAGGCTCCTTCGCCTGGTATCAGGGGCTGGGCCATGTGCTCCTGCCAGAGCCCCTGGCTGCTGCAGGCAAGGGTGCCTGATCACGCACCTCTCAGCCAGCATGCCCCAGGGTGCAGGCGGCCAGGCTGGGACATGCAGTTCCACCAGCCCCCCCGTTCAGCAGCCTCTGCGGGGATGCAGGTCACTACGTGGGTGGGAGATGGGCTACAGGAAGTGCTGCTGCTTCAGCAGGAGGCTTCCCCCTGCAGGGGCCGGAGCTGTGTGACCAGCGTGGTCAGAGGTGGGGCCCAGCCACACTTCAGGGCAGGTCATTCTGCTGCCTTCAGCCCCACTGCAGCTTCAGCTGCACAAGTCACACCCCAAAGGCCTGTGTTAAAACAGCCTCCGGGCCGCCCCCTGGAGGCCAGGCTTTAGTACTGGCCAGGGGAGGGGGACCCCACCTCTCCTCAATATATGTTCCACTCTATGTGCATCCGAAGAAGTGGGCTGTAGCCCACGAAAGCTTATGCTCTAATAAATGTGTTAAGTCTCTAAGGTGCCACAAGTACTCCTGTTCTTTCTGTGGAGAAACTGAATCCTTGGGCCAGGAGATGTGATAAAATACCCAATGAGGGGCAGGGCCGCTGCTCTCGGGCAGGCTGTCAGTGCACGGAGAAGCAGCGAGTTCCCAGACGGTAAAAGGACATGTCTGTTCTTTCAGTGGAGGATTAGCCATGGGAACTCTCTGCCATATGATGGCAGTGAGGCCAAGAATTCAGCAGGATCCAAAAGGGGCTCGGATGTTTCCATGGAAAACGAGATCCAGAGATATGAGTAAATATGAAAAGCAAATGAGTGGCTTGGAAGGGAGAGGAACCCTCCTGTTTTAGGGCATGAGCCAACCGTAACTCGGAGCATTGGAGGAAGTGCCCCGTACAGTTGCCCCATTACTGCCATCTATGGGGCTCTATCTTCTGAAGCAGCTGGGGTGGGCCACCGTTGGCGGCAGGAGACAGCCAGGTGGAGCCCTGCTCTGAGCCAGCCTGGCAGTTCCGGTGGCTGGGAGGGCTGTGTACGGATGCCCAGCACCAGAGTCTCTCAGCTTCTCCCCCAGCAGGGAGCAGGCTATGCCAACCTCGCTGGAGATGGGCAGCGCTACAAGCGATGCTGGGTGGCCTTTCGACTGCAGGCAGCCAGCAAGCTGGACAAGGATGAGTGCCTGGCCGAGAGGACAGCGGGCAGATATGGCAGAGCCGGGGGATTGGCAGGTAAGAACAGAGAGAAGGTGGGTGGGGAGGAGCAGCCTAGGCACCCACCCCAAGAGACAACCCACAAGTTATAGGGGAGGGGCAGCAAACTGGCCCCCTCCCTGTTTGCCAGAGCAGGGGTCAAACCCTGTCCAAAGAGCTAGAGATGCTGTGTGTGCCCAGGACGCCGCGGTAACTGCCCGGTGTGCTGCAGCTTCGCAGGCGTGGGCCGGCCCAGTGCTGCCTGGGCCACGCCCAGGGTTTGAGGTCCAGGCCTGCAAGGTGGGTCTGTTTGCCATAGTCATATGCACCCTGCAGCCTGGAGGTGCCAGTCTGCTGTAGCAGCGACCAGCCGCGCACCGGAAAGGCCTGCAAGGCGCAAGGTGAAAAGAGACAGTAACTTGCATTTTGGATCAGCAAATGGAGTGCAGCCAGCCAGGCGCTCAGGCAGGTAAATCCTGCCGCTTTGGTACTCATGCCCAGCAAACACCAGGCGGGCTCAGCGAGGGGAAGGAGCGGTGCACTGACGTGTGGCAATTCTCACTACCAGCTCCACGGCGGGAGGGGCACCAGCAACACTTGCTATTGAAAGATCTTCGGGAAGGGCCATGCAGAGCAGGCAGGGATTGGGGGGCTCGGGCCCAGCCAGCGGAGGGCTGTTTTTAACCTGCCTGGGCAGGCACAGGGATCCCTTTGTTCAGTGGTTCTCGACCAGGGGGTCGGGTACCGTATCATTATAAAACAAATCAATGGGAATAGTGTCAGTGCACAGTACATGGAAACAAGTCATGGTCTGTAGGAAATGTTAGTTTGTACTGACTTCGCTGGTGCTTTTTATGTAGCCTGTTGTAAAACCAGGCAAATCTCTAGATGAGCTGAGCGGCACCGATGGCCCAAAGTTCCCTGTAAGCTGCGTGGCTGTGCAGCAGCCAATCTAGTGCCATACGGGTGCTCAAGAAACCCACTTGGGGTCCAGCTGCAGCGGGGGGAGGAGTATCCCTTCCCTGGCCCCCACCTAGCCTGGCCCCCAACCTGTCTACCCCCTACAAAGTGGCGGAACCTCCTACCACCTGTTGAGGGTGAGAAGTCCCGGTGGGCCAGCCTCTATTCCACCCTGGTCCCAGGCCCGCCGGGGATATCAGCTGGCGGCTCCTTCATGAGGCTGTGAGCACGGGCGTGTACTTGGCGCGGTTTACCCCTGTCCCAGACACCTGTCCTTTCTGCGGCGTGAGGGAGACCCTGGCTCACGTTTACGTGGAGTGCGCCAGGTTGCAGCCCCTACACCGGCTCCTCACCGATATTATGTTGCGTTTTTAGTTGTACTTTTCCCCTCACCTTCTCATTTATGCACTCCCTATCCTGGGGGAAGCTGGGGGCGGGAGGGCGGAGATCGGTGTCGGGGGGGGGGGCTGGGGAGGTGGAGATCAGGGGGCGGGGTCTGGGGGAAGCTGGGGTGGAGGACAGAGATCGGGGTCTGGGGGCAGGGTGGGGGTCGGAAACTGGGGGGGCGGAGATCAGGGGGCGGGGTCTGGGGGAAGGTGGTGGCGGAGATCGGGGTCTGGGGGCAGGGTGGGGGTCGGAAACTGGGGGGGCGGAGATCAGGGGGCGGGGTCTGGGGGAAGGTGGTGGCGGAGATCAGGGTGGGGGGGGTCGGAGGGGAAGCTGGTGGGGGGGCAGAGATCAGGGGGCGGGATCTGGGGGAAGGTGGTGGCGGAGATCAGGGTGGGGGGGTCGGAGGGGAAGCTGGTGGGGGGGCGGAGATCAGGGTGGGGGGGTCGGAGGGGAAGCTGGTGGGGGGGCGGAGATCAGGGTGGGGGGGTCGCAGGGGAAGCTGGGGGGGCGGAGATCAGGGGGCGGGGTCTGGGGGAAGCTTGGGTGGAGGACAGAGATCGGGGTCTGGGGGCAGGGTGGGGGTCGGAGGGGAAGCTGGGGGGGCGGAGATCAGGGGGCGGGGTCTGGGGGAAGGTGGGGGCGGAGATCAGGGTGGGGGGGGTCGGAGGGGAAGCTGGTGGGGGGGCGGAGATCAGGGGGCGGGGTCTGGGGGAAGCTGGGGGCAGAGATCAGGGTGGGGGGGTCGGAGGGGAAGCTGGTGGGGGGGCGGAGATCAGGGGGCGGGGTCTGGGGGAAGCTGGTGGCGGAGATCAGGGTGGGGGGGTCGGAGGGGAAGCTGGTGGGGGGGCGGAGATCAGGGGGCGGGGTCTGGGGGAAGCTGGTGGCGGAGATCAGGGTGGGGTGGTCGGAGGGGAAGCTGGTGGGGGGGCGGAGATCAGGGTGGAGGGGTCTGGGGGAAGCTGGGGCGGAGATCAGGGTGGGGGGGTCGGAGGGGAAGCTGGGGGGGCGGAGATCAGGGGGCGGGGTCTGGGGGAAGCTGGTGGCGGAGATCGGGGGGGGGTCGGAGGGGAAGCTGGGGGGGGCGGAGATCGGGGGGCGGGGTCTGGGGGAAGCTGGTGGCGGAGATCAGGGTGGGGTGGTCGGAGGGGAAGCTGGTGGGGGGGCGGAGATCAGGGTGGGGGGGTCTGGGGGAAGCTGGGGGGGCGGAGATCAGGGGGCGGGGTCTGGGGGAAGCTGGTGGCGGAGATCAGGGGGGGGTCGGAGGGGAAGCTGGGGGGGGTGGGGGTCGGGGGGCGGGGTCTGGGGGAAGCTGGTGGCGGAGATCAGGGTGGGGTGGTCGGAGGGGAAGCTGGTGGGTGGGCGGAGATCAGGGTGGGGGGGTCTGGGGGAAGCTGGGGGGGCGGAGATCAGGGTGGGGGGGTCTGGGGGAAGCTGGTGGGGGGGGCGGAGATCAGGGGGCGGGGTCTGGGGGAAGCTGGGGGCGGAGATCAGGGTGGGGGGGTCGGAGGGGAAGCTGGGGGGGCGGAGATCAGGGGTCGGGGTCTGGGGGAAGCTGGGGGCGGAGATCAGGGTGGGGGGGTCGGAGGGGAAGCTGGGGGGGCGGAGATCAGGGGTCGGGGTCTGGGGGAAGCTGGGGGCGGAGATCAGGGTGGGGGGGTCGGAGGGGAAGCTGGGGGGGCGGAGATCAGGGGTCGGGGTCTGGGGGAAGCTGGGGGCGGAGATCAGGGTGGGGGGGTCGGAGGGGAAGCTGGGGGGGCGGAGATCAGGGGTCGGGGTCTGGGGGAAGCTGGGGGCGGAGATCAGGGTGGGGGGGTCGGAGGGGAAGCTGGGGGGGCGGAGATCAGGGGTCGGGGTCTGGGGGAAGCTGGGGGCGGAGATCAGGGTGGGGGGGGTCTGGGGGAAGCTGGTGGGGGGGGCGGAGATCAGGGGGCGGGGTCTGGGGGAAGCTGGGGGCGGAGATCAGGGTGGGGTGGTCGGAGGGGAAGCTGGTGGGGGGGCGGAGATCAGGGTGGGGGGGTCTGGGGGAAGCTGGGGGGGCGGAGATCAGGGTGGGGGGGTCTGGGGGAAGCTGGTGGGGGGGGCGGAGATCAGGGGGCGGGGTCTGGGGGAAGCTGGGGGCGGAGGGGAAGCTGGGGGGGCGGAGATCAGGGGGCGGGGTCTGGGGGAAGCTGGGGGCGGAGATCAGGGTGGGGGGGGCGGAGATCGGGGGCGGGGGAAGCTGGGGGCGGGGGAGGGGGACACGTGGTGCAGACCCTCCGTAAGCGCGTCGCTAAGTTTGTCCTTCGGCGCAGCCCGTCGTGCGCGTTGCCCCTCACGTGGCCCGGCTGCGGGTGTGGCTTAGCGCCAGGGCCCGCCCAGGCCCGGCTCGTGCGCGCGTTGGCTGCGCGCGTTTCGCCGGCGCGGGGCGGAGACTCCGCGGGGCCCGAACATGGAGGGCGGAAGCGAGCGGAAGGTGCGAGCCCGACCCCCCCCCCCGCTCCCCTCCCCCCCCCAGCCGGGGGGGCCCGGCCCGGCCCGTGACGTCACCTTGTGTCTCCCCGCAGAGGCCGCGCGAGGAGGCGGCGGCGGAGGCGTCGGGCCCGTCCGGGGAGGAGGATGAGGGTTACGAGCCCTACGTGCCGGTCAAGCAGCGCAAGCAGGAGATGGTGACGGGGGGGGCGGGAGCTCTGGCTGGGGGCGGGGGGGGGAGGTCAGGGCTGGTGCGGGGGGGGCGGGAGCTCTGGCTGGGGGCGGGGGGGAGGTCAGGGCTGGTGCGGGGGGGGCGGGAGCTCTGGCTGGGGGCGGGGGGGAGGTCAGGGCTGGTGCGGGGGGGGCGGGAGCTCTGGCTGGGGGCGGGGGGGAGGTCAGGGCTGGTGCGGGGGGGGCCGGGAGCTCTGGCTGGGGGCGGGGGGGAGGTCAGGGCTGGTGCGGGGGGGGCGGGAGCTCTGGCTGGGGGCGGGGGGGAGGTCAGGGCTGGTGCGGGGGGGGCGGGAGCTCTGGCTGGGGGCGGGGGGGAGGTCAGGGCTGGTGCGGGGGGGGCCGGGAGCTCTGGCTGGGGGCGGGGGGGAGGTCAGGGCTGGTACAGGGGGGGGCGGGAGCTCTGGCTGGGGGCGGGGGGGAGGTTAGGGCTGGTGCGGGGGGGGCCGGGAGCTCTGGCTGAGGGCGGGGGGGGAGGTCAGGGCTGGTGCGGGGGGGGCGGGAGCTCTGGCTGGGGGCGGGGAGGGAGGTCAGGGCTGGTGCGGGGGGGGCGGGAGCTCTGGCTGGGGGCGGGGGGGAGGTCAGGGCTGGTGCAGGGGGGGGCGGGAGCTCTGGCTGGGGGCGGGGGGGAGGTTAGGGCTGGTGCGGGGGGGGCCGGGAGCTCTGGCTGAGGGCGGGGGGGGAGGTCAGGGCTGGTGCGGGGGGGGCGGGAGCTCTGGCTGGGGGCGGGGAGGGAGGTCAGGGCTGGTGCGGGGGGGGCGGGAGCTCTGGCTGGGGGCGGGGGGGAGGTTAGGGCTGGTGCGGGGGGGGCCGGGAGCTCTGGCTGAGGGCGGGGGGGGAGGTCAGGGCTGGTGCGGGGGGGGCGGGAGCTCTGGCTGGGGGCGGGGAGGGAGGTCAGGGCTGGTGCGGGGGGGCGGGGCGGGAGCTCTGGCTGGGGGCGGGGGGGAGGTCAGGGCTGGTGCGGGGGGGGCGGGAGCTCTGGCTGGGGGCGGGGAGGGAGGTCAGGGCTGGTGCGGGGGGGCGGGGCGGGAGCTCTGGCTGGGGGCGGGGGGGAGGTCAGGGCTGGTGCGGGGGGGGCCGGGAGCTCTGGCTGGGGGCGGGGAGGGAGGTCAGGGCTGGTGCGGGGGGGGCGGGAGCTCTGGCTGGGGGAGGGGGGGAGGTCAGGGCTGGTGCGGGGGGGGGGGCGGGAGCTCTGGCTGGGGGCGGGGAAGGAGGTCAGGGCTGGTGCGGGGGGGCGGGGCGGGAGCTCTGGCTGGGGGCGGGGGGGAGGTCAGGGCTGGTGCGGGGGGGGCGGGAGCTCTGGCTGGGGGGGGAGGTCAGGGCTGGTGTGGGGGGGGGCCTCTGGCTGGGGGCGGGGGGGGAGGTCAGGGCTGGTGCGGGGGGGGCCGGGAGCTCTGGCTGGGGGAGGGGGGGAGGTTAGGGCTGGTGCGGGGGGGGCCGGGAGCTCTGGCTGGGGGAGGGGGGGAGGTCAGGGCTGGTGCGGGGGGGGGGCCGGGAGCTCTGGCTGGGGGAGCGGGGGAGGTCAGGGCTGGTGCGGGGGGGGCCGGGAGCTCTGGCTGGGGGTGGGGGGGGGGAGGTCAGGGCTGGTGCGGGGGGGGCCGGGAGCTCTGGCTGGGGGCGGGGGGGGGGAGGTCAGGGCTGGTGCGGGGTGGGGCGGGAGCTCTGGCTGGGGGAGGTCAGGGCTGGTGCGGGGGGGGGCCGGGAGCTCTGGCTGGGGGAGGGGGGGAGGTCAGGGCTGGTGCGGGGGGGGCCGGGAGCTCTGGCTGGGGGCGGGGGGGGGAGGTCAGGGCTGGTGCGGGGGGGGCCGGGAGCTCTGGCTGGGGGAGGGGGGGAGGTCAGGGCTGGTGCGGGGGGGGGGCGGGAGCTCTGGCTGGGGGCGGGGGGGAGGTCAGGGCTGGTGCGGGGGGGGCCGGAGCTCTGGCTGGGGGGGGGGGGGGGGAGGTCAGGGCTGGTGCGGGGGGGCGGGAGCTCTGGCTGGGGGCGGGGGGGGGGAGGTCAGGGCTGGTGCGGGGGGGGGCGGGAGCTCTGGCTGGGGGCGGGGGGGAGGTCAGGGCTGGTGCGGGGGGGCGGGAGCTCTGGCTGGGGGCGGGGGGGGAGGTCAGGGCTGGTGCGGGGGGGCGGGAGCTCTGGCTGGGGGCGGGGGGGGGAGGTCAGGGCTGGTGCGGGGGGGGGCGGGAGCTCTGGCTGAGGGCGGGGGGGGGAGGTCAGGGCTGGTGCAGGGGGGGGCGGGAGCTCTGGCTGGGGGCGGGGGGGGAGGTCAGGGCTGGTGCGGGGGGGGGCGGGAGCTCTGGCTGGGGGCGGGGGGGGAGGTCAGGGCTGGTGCGGGGGGGGGCGGGAGCTCTGGCTGGGGGCGGGGGGGAGGTCAGGGCTGGTGCGGGGGGGGCCGGGAGCTCTGGCTGGAGCTGGGAGGGGCTGGTTCACCCCCCCAGTTGCTGGGGTGCCCTTGGCCCCAGCCCCGCTCTGCCCCCGGGCCTGGGCCTGGGCCCTGTGGTGCTGCCCATGAAAGGTGGGGCTGGTGGGTTCAGTTCCACGCCCCGCAGCAGAGCCCCTGTGGCCCTGGGCGAGTCACGGGGGCTGCAGTGGGGATGGCATCGTGGTCCCCCAGGGCAGATTGCAGGGGGCCATGTGGGTGGATAAAGGGGGGTCCGACGTTCCTCTCCTCAGTGGCAAGGGCACGACGGGGCAGGTGAAATCAGTCTCCTGAACGGGGCCCTTGTGGCTGCTGTGTGCCCCGTAGCTGCAGAAGCTGCTACAGATGCGCAGGAAGGGGGTGCTGGAGGAGGAGCAGAGGGACAGCAGCAGTGAGCACAGGGGAGATGAAGATGATATTCCTCTGGGCCCCCAGTCCAACATCAGCCTCCTGGACCAGCACCAGCACCTTAAAGAGAAGGCGGAAGGTAGGGCTGGCATGAGGAGGAGGGGTCCCTGAGGGGTGGCTTGTGGCTGGGGAGTAATCTGTGGGCAGCACGTAACTCCCCTTCTCAACTCTCCACAGCGCGCAAGGAGTCGGCCAAGGAGAAGCAGTTGAAGGAGGAGGAAAAGATCCTGGAGAGCGTGGCAGAGGGTCGAGGTGGGTCGTGCTGGGATTGAGGGCTGAGGGGGGAAGTGACGGTGGCTGTGAGGCGACATTCGCTCTCCTTCCCTGCCTGTTGCTAGCGAAGCGACAGAGGGAAAAGGTGATGGTGCTCGTGCTGACTGGTGCAGGGCTTCACAGTCCCCGTCTCTCCCTAGCTCCTGCTGCTCTCCCCGGAGAGAGCAAGTCATGCTGTTCACTGTTACTGAGCCCCACCTGCACGGAGAGGGACACTTCCCTGCCACTTCACTCCTGTTCTGGCTCCCCCAAACATCCTTTGTGCTGACTGCCTCACTGCTAAACCTCTTGGCAAAGCCATGGGCCCAGCTGACTTGGGCCTAGCTCCCAAGAGCTGGCACTGATCCTCCCGTCTCTGTTTTTGTGCAGCTTTGATGTCAGTGAAGGAGATGGCAAAGGGCATCACCTACGACGATCCGATTAAAACCAGGTGCGCTCCATGGGGATACATTGGCTGTCGGATTGCATCAGCTCTGTGCGAGCTGAAGGAGACTCGAGGCAGTGTGAACTAGTGGCTTGAGTACTAGACTGGGGATTGGGAGCCTTGGTTTTATTTTTGGCACTAGCAGCTGGGTGCTTGGACAAGCTATTTCCTCTGTCCCTCACTTTCCCCATCTGTAACATTTGGGTGGTGACCCTGATTTCTTCTGTAGCAGGCTGTGAGGTCCAGGCTGTAGCAGAGCTAGGTATTCTTGTCACTTACTGCACTGCAGGCCACACTGGGGGTCCTTCCGCTCTACTCTGCGCTGGTTAGGCCTCAGCTGGAGGATTGTGTCCAGATCTGGGCACCGCATTTCAAGAAAGATGTGGAGAAATTGGAGAGGGTCCAGAGAAGAGCAACAAGAATGATTAAAGGTCTTGAGAACATGACCTATGAAGGAAGGCTGAAAGAATTGGGTTGGTTTAGTTTGGAAAAGAGAAGACTGAGAGGGGACATGATAGCAGTTTTCAGGTATCTAAAAGGGTGTCATAAGGAGGAGGGAGAAAACTTGTTCACCTTAGCCTCTAAGGATAGAACAAGAAGCAATGGGCTTAAACTGCAGCAAGGGAGGTCTAGGTTGGACATTAGGAAAAAGTTCCTAACTGTCAGGGTGGTTAAACACTGGAATAAATTGCCTAGGGAGGTTGTGGAATCTCCATCTCTGGAGATATTTAAGAGTAGGTTAGATAAATGTCTATCAGGGATGGTCTAGACAGTATTTGGTCCTGCCATGCGGGCAGGGGACTGGACTCGATGACCTCTCGAGGTCCCTTCCAGTCCTAGAATCTATGAATAGTGGTAGCAAATGCTCCTGCAAACTGCTAGCCTTGGGCTAAGTGCTGAGCCTCGGGGGGAGCCCCAGAGCAGGGAGCAGGAGCCGAATCTCCCCACATACCAGCGCCATGGAACCTGCCTTCTGCGCTGGAGCCAGCTTTAGCGGTTCTCCCTGGGCCTTAGCTGCGGCCCTGCAGATGCGTGGCCATGGAATTGCCTCCGAATTCATTTTCGCTGCATACTTGTGCTCCACGCTGACCGATCGTTTCAAAATGGCTGGGCGGTGCGATTCCAGAGCAAATCTCAAAAGTGTGACTGATGCGGTGCTGCCTGCTTGAATCTGCAGAGAGCCTGGAAGAGTAGCTCAGGGAGTTCTGACCTGCCCCAGTCTGTTCATTCAGGGTCCCGTGGACTCCACAGTTCTTTGGGTGGAGCCTGGCGTTTTCCCAAGATGCCCTGGGATTCACCCTTCTGCTGTAGCCAGGTGCCCAGCACGGTGTGGTTCTGTTTACTGTGTGCATTGTGGTAACACACAGGGGGCCTCGGTTGTGGCTCAGGGCCCCATTGTGCTAGGCTCTGCCCACACACACGTGTTGTGTTTGTCGGGCCTTGCTTGCAGCTGGTCCTTGCTCCGCAGCCACGCTCAGCTGTGCGCATTGTCCCACGGTCGGAGCAGCAGGCCTGGGGACTCCGGGAGTGAGAGCTGGAGCCTGCTCTCCAGCTGGGGAATTGGGAAGGCAGACACATGTGCTGGCGAGATAAGCTGCTGAGGGCTACAGCTCCTTCCCTGGCCTGTGGGGGGGACCAGGCCCAGCCGGGGGTATAACAGAAGCATTGCCCTGGGAAATACTCCTCAATAACTCGTAGCCCAGTGGGTGCGTTAACCTGAGCGCCTCGCTGGGAGCGAAGGATATTCCAGCCGTGGCCATGGAATTAGGGTTGATGTGCAGAGTGGAGCAGTTGCTCCCTGTGACGGAGCAGGGAGCAGGGCAGATTTGACCTGGGAATGTTGCAGGGGGGTTGCAGTGGGGATGTGGGACTTCCCTTGAAGGAAGCTACCTGAGCTGTAACCTGAGCCAGGAACGGGGGTGGGGAGAATTAACACCTTCTGCCCGGGAGACTGAACAAAGGAGAGGAGCAGCGGGAGGAGTTTGGAGTTAGTTTCGGTTGGGGCTGGGTGGTGCAACGCAGGGAACCCCAAGCTGGGGTCCAAGCTCCCTGAACCTCCCTGAGGGACCTAATTGAGGGGGTCTGGTCGTACCTACACGCTCTGCTTGAGACTGTGTTCCTGTCCTTAAATAAACCTTCTGCTTTACTGGCTGGCTGAGAGTCACAGTGAATCTCGGGAAGAGGGGTGCAGGGCCCTAACTCCTCCACAATCCGCAACACTCCCATTGTGCCCAGTGCACATGGGAGCCGGGCCACAGCACACCGGAGCGCCAGGCAGTGCCTGGCCATTCTGCTCGGGGGCTGACAATTCAGTTGCTCTGCTCTGGAAGTGGGCCGTGTGGGTGGATGCTGAGGGATATAGGCTTGGGGTTGTGTCCTCCCTTCGTGGGTGGCCCCAGCTTTTGCATTAGTGCCATTGGAGCCTGGAATTCTGAGGGGCTCGGGCCTCTGTCTGGGGGATCAGCGGGTACGCAGCTGGGCCGGTCCACCTGCTGCCTGCCCAAGCAAAGCGGCGTTCAGCTCTGGGTGCGCCCACGAGTGCAGCTCAGTCAGTTTGGTTTTCCCGTTCCTTGCTGACCCTCCTCCCCCGCCCTCTCCTCAGCTGGAAGGCGCCGCGTTACATCCTGGGCATGTCGGAGGCACGGCACGACCGCGTGCGCAGAAAGTACCACGTCCTGGTGGAGGGCGAGGGCATCCCCCCACCCATCAAGAGCTTCAAGGAAATGAAGTTCCCGGCAGGTGACTTGGGGCAGGGAGGAGTTGTCAGGGGGAGGCACCTTGGTGTGTAGTGCCTGGAGGTCACCGATCCAATTGAGGGGACCCAGCCAGGCCCCCCAAGCTGCTGGTCTGGAGGCAAGGCCGGGGGGGTGCCACTGACGAAACAAATGCTATTGGCAACTGGGTGGAGGGGAGGTGGGTCAAAGCCCCACGTCCGGCCACTTTTGTGCTGCTAACGCCCCCCTCCCCCCACGTTCTGTTCACAGCTATCCTGAGGGGCCTGAAGAAAAAGGGAATCCAGCAGCCGACCCCCATCCAGATCCAGGGCATCCCCACCATGTGAGTGCTGCCTTTTCCAGCTCTGGGAGCGCTGCCTGTTCCATGGCCACCGGGGTGAGCTGGACGCCCTGCCCCAGTGAGGCACCATCTGCCGCCTCCCTGGGCAGGGCAGGGCACGGCCCAGCCTGGGAACGCGCAGGGGCCGGCACAGGGCTCCTCGCTGCGTTGGAGTCTCTTCCCGCTGACCCACTCCCCGTGTCTCCTGCAGCCTGTCCGGCAGGGACATGATCGGCATCGCATTCACTGGCTCAGGGAAAACCCTGGTGTTCACGCTCCCCGTCATCATGTTCTGCCTGGAGCAGGAGAAACGGCTGCCATTCTCCAAGAGAGAGGGACCCTATGGACTCATCATCTGCCCCTCTGTAAGTGTGCTTGGCTCACGCGGGCGGGTCTGAGCCGGGGGCTTGCTGGGGTGGTGTCAGATCTGGGCACCAGCCTGAGAGGCGAGCGCAGTGGGGGATAATGGACTCTCTTCTCTCTGCAGAGGGAGCTGGCCAGGCAGACCCACGGCATCCTTGAGTACTACTGCCGCCTGCTGCATGAGGACAGCCTGCCCCTGCTGCGCTGTGCCCTCTGCATCGGGGGCATGTCCGTCAAGGAGCAGATGGAGACTATCAAACAGTAAGTCCTGCTCCGGGCGGACCTGCGGGCAATACCCTTCCCTCCCTGTGCGGGCGCCCCCGGGAGGAGTGCACGCAGCAGCCTGTCTCACTGGGTGCTGCATCTCCTCAGGCCTGCTTGGGAGCCGGGTTCTGAGCCTGCAGCCTCGGGACCCTGCAGGAGGGGATCAGTCTGGGGCGAAGGTGAGAAGGCTGGGGTGGGGGCTGGGCACGGTGGCCGCCAGCAGCATGCGGCTGGGGCATGCGGTGTGGTGTGCTGGGTCCCTGGCGAGATGGGCCGCTCGCGGGGCCCTTCCTCCCCTGCAGCCAGATTGTGCAGAAGCCCTGACGCCTGCCCGTCCTGCCCTGCAGCGGTGTGCACATGATGGTGGCTACCCCGGGCCGCCTCATGGACCTGCTGCAGAAGAAGATGGTGAGCCTGGACATCTGTCGCTACCTGGCCCTGGATGAGGCCGACAGGATGATCGACATGGGCTTTGAAGGAGACATCCGCACCATCTTCTCTTATTTCAAGGTAGCTGGTGGGTAGCGGAGGTGTGGGTGCAGGGCAGCCTTTGCCCTGAAGGGTTTAATTCCCTTGTTCCCAGTCCCTGGCCTGGCCCACTCAGGAGCCCGGAGGTGTGTGTTGCCAGCACAGCTCTCCACCTGCCCGGGGAACGCTGCACCCAGCTCCTGGCCGGGGCCTCGCTGGTTGGTGTGGAGTGCCAGGGTCCTGGCTGGCAGGACTAATGGTTTCCTTGTCAGGTCCCAGCTGCCCCTGCCCTGGGCTGCTTCCTGTAGCTTCTCACTGTGGGTAACGGCTTTGGCCTCCCAGCTCTTGGCACTGTATTTCTGCCCTGTCTCACGCCGGCTGTCAGGGCTCTGATCGCACCATGTACTGCCCCAGCCCTGCTGGCACAAAGCTGTTCTCCAAGGGCCCCTGTGTAGGGAGTCCGGGGTGCCTGCCAGCACCCGTTGGCTGTTGCCGAGCTCAACTTTCCCCATTCGTGTATTGGCTGAATGGCCGTGCTAACCTCCCTACCCTTGGCTCTCGGTCCAGGGCCAGAGGCAGACCCTTCTCTTCAGTGCCACCATGCCCAAGAAGATCCAGAACTTTGCCAAGAGTGCCCTGGTGAAGCCCATCACCATCAATGTGGGGCGAGCTGGAGCTGCCAGCCTGGATGTCATACAGGTGAGTTCCCAAATGCCCTGTGCTGGACCCCAGCATGGCTGGGTCCCGCTGGCCCTGCCAGAATCCACGGTCTGCCAGAGGGGTTTGCTCTGAGCCCTGCGACCTGTGCCTCCCAGACAGTCCCGGCCCTGTGCGTATTCTCCCAGCTCCATCCCCTCTCTGACCGGAACCCTGTGCTTGTGTTCAGGAAGTGGAGTATGTGAAGGAGGAAGCCAAGATGGTGTACCTGCTAGAGTGCCTGCAGAAGACCCCGCCGCCCGTGAGTACTGCACACCGGCTGCCCCAGGAACTGTAGCTGCTCCTGCTGGTGGAAGGCAGCCCTGATGCAGGCCAGCTCTTCCTGGCCCTGTGGCTCGCCACGGAGCAGGGAGGGGAGTGAACAAGATCGTGCCCAGGCGCTTCAGGGTCCACAGCACTCCTTGCTGTGCCCAGGCTCTCAGCTGCAAACCTTGTGGCCAGCGGCTCTGCTGTCAGGGTGCTGGTCGGTTCTGTGCAGCGCGGGGGGCGAGGGTCCGATGGGGGTCTCCGTGCTGACGCTGGCCCTGTGGCAGGTGCTGATCTTTGCGGAGAAGAAGGCTGACGTGGATGCAATCCACGAGTACCTGCTGCTCAAGGGCGTGGAAGCGGTGGCCATTCACGGAGGGAAAGGTCAGTGAGAGCTGCTGGAGAGCAGTGCTGCCCCCATGTCCCCCGGGCGGCCAGCCCCTGCGTGCACTGCTTCGGGGGTCCCAGCCTGA
Source organism: Malaclemys terrapin pileata (assembly GCF_027887155.1). Lineage (NCBI taxonomy): Eukaryota > Metazoa > Chordata > Testudines > Emydidae > Malaclemys > Malaclemys terrapin. Next base: position 786,192 of record NC_071512.1, on the reverse strand, counting down.
GCACAGGGTGAAACATCCAATCTGACTGAGGCTATTTGATGCCAGTCAGGTGCATTCCCCAGGGGATTGGTAGCCAGGGCCGTGAAGCGCCCCTGCAGGGGCTGGAAAAGCCGTGGCTGGGAGGTGTAAGTCGCTCAGCCTGGGCCGCTTGTCGCCGAGAAGGATGCCTGGGGACTGGATCCCTGCGGAAAGGCTCCCCCAGAGCTGGGTGCTCCACAGCCTGGCTGATAAAGGCATCCCCAGAGAAAGTTAGATCAGGCCTTGCCAGGAGAGGTCATTTCCCAGCTGGGAGGGTCATAGAGCTTTTACCAGGGGAGCTGATGGACTCACCATTTCTTGGAGTCTGGAAGGTGAGATTAGATGGCTTAAAAAGTTAGGCTTGAATCCAGCTTCTGGGGGAAATCCCCCAGCCTGCATGCCTGGGGTGTTGGGCTGGATGGTCACCGCGGTCCCTTCTGGCCATGGACTCTGAGTTGCCCTGTCGTCTCTCTCCCCCCCCCTCCCCCAATGGCCCATGGAGGGGGTGAGTTGCATGCATGGCCCTCAATATGCTCAGAACCCTGCCCCTCTGCATTAAGATAATGACTATTCCAGTCTCAGGCTTCAGGGCATCAGTTGGTCACCTGTGGGGGTCAGGCAGGAGATTTTTCTGTTGGTGCACAATTGCCTAGATGTATTCTGGGGGTTTCTCACCGTCCTCTGGGGTGCCAGGGATCGGCCACAGCTGGAGACAGGGCACCTCCCAGGTGGACCAGTGCTCCGAGGTGGTGTCTGTATGCCAGACTGGTGGGTCTTGCTGACATGCTCTGGGTTTGGGCTCGAAGGAATTTCTCTCTAGGTCAGATTGGCTGGGAACTAAGGGCTTCTTGGCTGGGAGCATGCCCTGGAATCCAGCTGACTGCCCCGAGGGAGCGGGAGGCAGCTGCAGGCGGGTCCTGGCAAGGCAGGGGTAGGAAGGCAAAGCATCGGGCGCCTGGCAGCAGAAATGGTGTGAAAGGGCAGGGGTGGGATCCCTCTCAAAGCGAGCAGTTCTGGCTCTCAGCAGACTCGAGCAGGTAGCGCTGCACCAGCTCGGCCTCTGTTCACATTCCCCAGCCGGGTGCCACAGCCCTGCGGGTAGAAACGTAATGGCTTTGAACGAAAGCAGGGGCTGTGGGGCCCTGAGATGGCGCCTGAGGAATGTCTGTAGGGCAGTGCTGGGAAGGGACTAGACAGCCCAGTTCCCAGGCCTCTGCTCTGAATCTGGTCCTAGCTCCCTAATGTGACGAGCTGTTCTGGGCTCAGCTCCATCTGCCCTGAGCCATGGCCAGGCAGGTTGCCACACCGGGTGTAGGGCCGAGGAGATGAGTGAGCCTTCCCTGGACTGGCTACTCCCTCGGGCCCCCATGGGACCCTGCCACGGTGGCTGACCCACGTGGCCCTCTGCGTCCGGTGCATGGTGGGAGGGGTCTGACTAGTACTTGGTGCATCGCTCTGTCCACGCCCCGGTGTGAGGTGGGTTTGGGGGCGGGGACCTTATCTGACAGAGCTGGGCCTGCGCTAACCCTCTGGGCTGGGCCCTTGCAGACCAGGAGGAGCGGACGAAGGCCATCGAGGCCTTCCGGGATGGGAAGAAGGACGTCCTGGTTGCCACCGACGTAGCCTCCAAGGGCTTGGATTTCCCAGCCATCCAGCACGTCATCAACTACGACATGCCGGAGGAGATCGAGAACTACGGTAGGGCAGAGGGCTCAAGGGCGGGGGAGGGGGGTGAGCCAGGCAGAGGTGTTACCCGCACAAAATTCTGTTATTTGCATGTTCTAGGGCACTCACTTTTACCCAGTTCCTAGGGCTCTGGGCTCTGCCCTGCCGTGGGCTCCGGGCAAACACCCTTTCCCTGCAGGCTCAGGGCTTAATCTTTTTTGGGTTTACGGGGTCTTTTTACCAGTGAAGGAGCTTCACACAGTAATATCCTACTTAACCTCTATTTATTAACAATCCCCAAAGCAGACGGCACACGCTGCACACACAGTGCTTACCATGCCCAATAAGAGAGAGGAACTTTTCTTGGAGGCCGATCAGGATCAGACCCATCTGGGGGATTCCAGTTTCTGCACGGTGTCATTGGCAGAGTGTTGAGGTCTGGCAGCTCCGATCGTGGGGCTGGGTCCTGGAGTTGGTTCCCAAAACCTTCCTTTTGGACCCCAGTTTACATAGTGAAACTTGAGTCCTGCTTAGCTGTACCTTAACCAATCGTTACACTAAAATGTTACTAACCAATCCTAACATTGTAACAAAATTCTCTAACCAACCCTACCCCACCACCTTCATGAATTTACACCTAGCAAAATTAATTATGCAACAGCCAGAAACAATCGAAGAACCAGACAGCACATACAGACAAACCATAGGGAAGTGGGACCATAATGATAAACAATCAAGAAACAAGGATTTCCCAACCACAAGTGTTGAAGAGGTTCCTGGGCAGGCGGACGCATCAGGCGGAGTTGTCTGTATCTGGGGGTGGTGGCTGGGCACTAGGAGGCCAGGATCTCCTCCTGGACAGCCAGATATGACCTGGTTTTAATGCAATGTGGGGAGGTGACTTCCTCTTCTTAGCTCATGCCTGCTGCTTTTTTGAGCCTGGCTACGGACGAAGGCCTGATCCTTACGGAGGGGGAGCCAGGCAGATTGCTTTGCCCACACTGACAGCTCGGTTCAGGGGTGGGGGGACAGGTCCTTGGGCTGGCCTCGTGGTGGGGAGTTCCCCAGTCTAGGTGCCCAACTGGATTCCTGCCTGGCTCTCTGCGCTCAGTGGCCTTGGCCTGACTCTGTTTCTCCCCATAGTTCACCGAATTGGACGTACGGGCCGCTCAGGGAACACTGGCATCGCCACCACCTTCATCAACAAGGCCTGTGGTGAGAGGCGCACGGGAGCGGGGCTGTCGCTGCCCGTTGGGTTTGCAGCAGTTGGGCTGAGCTGGGCCAGGAGTGTCTCTGCCATGAACGCTTGCCCCCGGGCTGGGCTCAGCGCTTAGAGGGGAGACCTCAAGGAACACTCACATGCTGCAGGGAGTGGGCCGGGACTCACTAGGGGGCGCTCCCTAGCGCAGGCAGGGCTGGCCCCATGTGGCCCAAGGAGCAGGGTGGGTGACTCAGTAGGGCTGCCCCGATGCACGCGTGCTAGGGGGTGCTGTGCTGCCCTGCGGGGTTCGCTGGCACTCGCAGACTTCTCTTGTCCCCAGCTCGGCTGGTTCTGTTTCTCTCTTCCCCCCCCCCCCCCCTCTCCCCACCCCCCCCCTTAGCTGGAGTGAACCAAAATTGCCCTCTGTCCTGCTGTGATACCCAGATCCCATGGGCCCTTGTGGGGTGGGCAAAGCCGGGCTCCGTTCTCACGTTCCTCTCTGCCCCAGATGAGTCCGTGCTCATGGACTTGAAGGCGCTGCTGTTGGAGGCCAAGCAGAAGGTGCCCCCGGTGCTGCAGGTGCTGCACTGCGGGGACGAGACCATGCTGGATATTGGAGGTGAGGGGGTCGGCAGCTCCCAGAAGCCCAAGGGGGAGGGGGGCCCCGAAGCACTGCTGCCTGTGTGGTGGTGCAGACACAGCGGGGGCAGGGTACTCTGGAGCCCTGCACTGCCCGGCTGGCAGGCCGCTCCTTGGGCAAAGCCCCCAGAGCTGGCACCTCCAGCCCCTGGCGCTCCCCTTGGTTGGAGCGCTAGCCTGGAACTCGAGAGGTCAGTTCCCTGTTCTGCCGCGTGCGGTCTGGGGCTCAGCTCCCCACGTGATGGGCTGGGGCTGCTTCTGGGGGGCTGGGCTGGGGCTGCTTCCCCCTGTGCCGTGGGATGTGCACACTGTCCCCCCCCCTCCCCCCATCCCCGGCAAGCTGCCTCTGACCCCACTCCCTCCATTGCAGACGAGAGGGGCTGTGCCTTCTGTGGGGGCCTGGGCCACCGTATCACCGACTGCCCCAAGCTGGAAGCCATGCAGACCAAGCAAGTCAGCAACATCGGCCGCAAGGACTACCTGGCACACAGCTCCATGGACTTCTAGCGCAGGCTCCTGGGCTGCGCTGCTGCCTGTGGTGTGTGCTCGCTGGGCCAGGCAGGAGAGTTCCCTGGAGCCCAGCAGCCTTGGCAGCTGGCCCCACTTCTTCCCAAGAGCATGTGGGGCCGGGGCTGTCTGCAGGCAGTGCCATGCCCCTTCCCTCTGGGCTCAGACGTGTCGTAAGGTGCCCTGTGTTGTGTGGGCCAGGGGCCGGTGCTGCTTGGCCAGGTCCCGCAGTTCCTGCTCGGAGAGGAAGTACCGGAGCTATGCTGCAATGGCCCATTACATCAGCCAGTGTCACCATGCAGACATGGGGCAAGCTGGGGCCCCAGCCTCTCGCAGGCCCTGCAAAGCCCCATGGCACAGGAAAGCCATGGCCAGAGGCAAACCCCGGCCCTTGTCACGCGGGGCTGGGCCCAGTGACACCTGCCGAAGGCCTGGGGCTCTGAGGGGCGGTTGTGCTGGCCTCACTCGAGTTGCTCGGGGCTGGAAGGGCAGCCTGGGGCTCTGGCCAACCCTCTGCTGCGGGCCGTGTCCGGTGCCGTCGCTGGCTGTGGAGGAGCTGGGCAGCCAGAACCCAGCAGTCCCCTGCAGGCTGTTGCTGCCTCTGCCATGCTCGTTCGGCCCCGCTGGTCTCCCTGGGGGCCGTTGCTCCCCTGCGCTGCCTGCCCCTCACCCCACGCACCACAAAGGGGAAGTTAGCGAGAAAGGAAGTCTCCCCGTGCACTCGCTCCACTGCAGCAGCCACCGCTCCCCATTACCGGCACTGCTGCCCTCTGCATATACCCCTGCCAGGCCGGCCTGGGCCCATGGAGACCCCCGTGAAGGCCGGGATCCTCTATGTCCAGTACTTCAAATTTGGAAAGGTAAAGGGGGGAGGGGCTGAGAGTGCTGGGCACAGGAGTGCCTGTGGGGGGGGGAAGCAGACCAAGCCCAGCAAAGTGGAGCGGAGCGACCCCTGGTCACTGCCCCAGGACTGGCCGTGCTGTGTCTGATCTCAACCCCTGCTGGCCCCAGGGCACAAACTCCAGGCTGGGGGGGGGCTCGCCCAGGCATCGTCCTCCCCCCTGTTACTGAGGCATGCCTGCCCCAGCTCTAAACTGCGTCATGTGCTTAACTCTCACTGAAATGTTAATAAACACTTAAACCAAAACCCAGAGCTTTTGGGGGGGGGGGTGTTTGACCAGGGAGTTCGCCTTGCTGTGTGCTGGGGGAGCAGGGTTGGGGCCCCTGCCTCTGCCAACAGACCTGGGTGTTGTGATTGCTGCAGGGAACTAGGGGAGAGAACAAAGGGGTCACCTACCCCTCTGCACTGTCTCTGGGGAGGGGCTGGCTGGGGCAGGTGCATTCTGCCTCGGGCCAGTTTCAGGCTAGATCCCCAGAAGTCTCATTCTCCACTGAGCAGCTGCAGGGTCCTACCTGGGCAGCTTCACCGATGTGCCTTGGCCCTGCTGGGGAGTAAGAGCAGGCCTGGGGGGGGGGGGGGGGGGGGGCAGTGGCTACCAAGGGGGCCTGTGGGCACAGCTTCCTCCAGGCCACGTTCCAGGCTTTGGGAGCCGGGAGTCCTCTACTATCTCGGCTGTGTGGCAGGACGGCCATGTGCTCGGCTGCCTGGGCCCATGCGGTGTTGGCCTCGGCCTCTCCGGGCTGGGGCTGTGGAATGCGCAGGGTGCTCCCTCGTTGCCAGGGAAGGCAGGTCCAAGGAATGCGCCTGCCCCCTGGAGCAGTGTGGGGAGGTTTGGGACGGTCCATTCCTGGGTCGTCATCCCAGCCCGTAGGGAACCTGCCTCTGGCTTTACCCTGGCCGGGGTGCAGGAAGGCTGCACTGCATGCCCCACCCTGGCCCTTCAGCTCTGAGCTCCCTGGGCCTGGCCATAACACCAGGCAGGGCCCTGACCACAGCTTTGGTTGTGCCCTGGTCTGTGCTGCTGATGGGCCCCTCAGTGTGCTCTCTGCTCCCCCCAGCTGTGCCCAGTGGGGTGCCCCATATGCATGAGCTGAACAAAAAGCAGGGAAACGCCCCCCCCTTTGGGAAGGGGGAGTGGACCCTGTGTGCACATGGAGACCGCTGGCATGAGCATAGGCACCCATGGGTGGGGGGGCTTAGCCCCTCCCCCCCAAGTGTAGGGTTTGGATGATTAACTAAAAGCCACACTGCTTTGGGAACAGCTCATTTTATTACAATGAGCAACACAGCTTGGCCGGGAACAGATTTCTTCCTTGGGGGGGCTGTAGTGCATTCCCCCCCGCCCTGAAAGCACTCTGCTCCCCTGCTGGGGCAGGTATTTGGGGCTGGTGGGTGCTGCAAGCCAGGCTCACCTGCCTTCCATCCGTTAGTCTCTGCTAGGCCAGGCCCGCTGATCCCGCTGCTGCCACACTGTTCTGTCCTGGGACCGCCCCCTCTCCCCCCCCCCCGCGGTGCTCCGGCAGGCCAGGTGCTGGCTGGTGCAAACCCTCCCCTGGGAGGATGTGGGTGCTGCTGGCTCCAGGGCCTGGGCTCATGCAGCAGATGTGGGGCTGCTATCGAGAAAACAAATGGCTCAAAATGGCTTAATTTGCATCTAGCTCTGGGCTAAAAACAGCCCCAGCGGCCCGGCCCAGGCCAGGGCCAAGGCCTAGCTATGGAGAGGGCAGCCAGTGGGTACAGCAGGGAGCCAGCAGCAGGACTCGGGGTCTAGGCCACCCCCTCGCTGGCTCGCTGCATGGCCCTCCAGAAGCCAAGCAAGGTGCTGAGGGCGGCTGCGCTGGCCAGCCACTAGTGGGAGGCTTGGAAGCCCCGTGGAATTGCCTCGCCCGTATGCAGCCCCTTGGGGCTCCTGACACTGAGGCTCCAGGTACCTGCCCCGGGAGCTGATGCTCCAACCGCAGAGTAAGATCAGGGTCTGTGGAGTGGGGCCGTCCTGCGCCTAGGGCCCAGCAGGCCCTCCCCGAAGCCTTGTCTCCTGCTGGGAAAATCCGTCTGAAACCCACTAGAGACAAGTGCAGAGTGCTTCCCTTCGGAAGGACAAATCAAATGCCCAGCTCCCAACTGGGGAGTGTGACTAGGTGATAATACACGGGAAAGGGGCTGGCCCAGCGTGGGCCATAAATGGACAGTGATGCAGCTGTGAGAAAGGCGACCCAGTCCGGGTGTATTAACAGACAGGAGCTGACTCCCACGCTGCCGGGCACTGGTGGGGCGGCAGCTGGGTCCGGCTGGGGGGGGCTGCTGCTGGAGGGCTGGGTCCGGCTGGGGGGGGGCTGCTGCTGGAGTGCTGGGTCCGGCTGGGGGGGCCACACTTCAGGGAAGATCAGGACAAATGACCAGAGGCAAAAGAGCAACAAACATGATCAGAGGTTTAGAAAATCTGCCCTGTGAGGAAGGGTTAAAAACGGGTGTGTTTTGGCTGGAGAAAAGCAACCGAGGGGGCACCTGATACCGGCCTCCCCGTCTGGGGAGGGCTTTTCTAAAGGGTGCTGTCCCCAGCAATGGGCTTCAGCCTGGGGTTAGATAGCAGGAGAAACCGCCTGACTCTCCGGGCAGTTCAGTGCTGGGCCAGGGGGCTGCCAAGGCTGCGGAGTTCCCATCGTGGAAGGGTTTTAAGACCATTTTGGACAAACCCGTCGGGGGGCCAGGTTGACTTCGTCCTGCCCCCGTGCCCGGGGCTGGACTTGTGGCCCTCTGGCAGTCCCCGCCAGCCCCTCCTCCCCGTTCTGCTCTCTGCTGCCTCCCGCTGGCTGCCCTGTGGGCACAGGAGCCATGTGCATTGTTTGGGGTTGAATAGGGCTGCGCTGAGCCCCTGGGGTGAGTCCTGCCCTATCTGCCCCCCACCCCAGAAGCTCTGGAGGAAGGTGCGGGCCCAGCTCTTTGCCACCGGCCCCTGGGGTGTTGCCCGGCTGGAGACATGCGATGCGCGGGACAACGGCTCCGGGCCAGAGAAGACATCCCTGCGGAAGTGTGAGCGCCGGGTCATCCGGCTCGCAGACTGCGTCTCTGTGGGGCCGGCTGACGCCCCCAGCTGCCCCAAGGACACGGCTGCCTTCTACCTGAACACCGTCGACAAGAGCCACGTGCTGGCAGCCGAGCAGCGGGACGAGTGGATAGCACAGCTCTGCCAGCTGGCCTTCCAGGTACTGCCCCCGCCAGCACTGGGGACCCCTCTCAGCACATGGGCCCCAGCCACGGGCTGACCCACCTGGGCTCCCTGGGCAGCGCCAGGAGACGCGGGGCAGGGGGGGTCTGATGCGGTGAGGCTGCCATAAACCAAAACAACACTCCTGTGCTGGCATGACTCCATCTGCAATGGCACCCCCCAGCTGCCACATGGCCTTGCCCACCCGGCCCCCTCCCCCCCAGGTGCTGGCACGGCCCCACCCCTTCCTCCTAGGTGCTGGGACACCCCGCCCACTCCCCCTGGGTGCTGGCATAGCTCTGCCCACCCCGCTTCCCCCCCCCAGGTGCTGGCATGGCCCTGCCCACTCTCCTGGGTGCTGGCATGGCTCCACCTGTCCTACCCCAGGCGCTGGCACGGCCCCGCCCCCTCCCTCCAGGTGCTGGGACACCCTGCCCACCCCACCCCCTCCCCTCGGGCACTGACATGGCCTCTGCCCCAAGGGCTCTGAGTTGGCTGCACCCTATTGCTCACATGTGGGTCCCAGGAGGGTGCAGCCCCTGCGGCCGGGGAGGGGCAGGTGCCCGGGGGGCTGCAGCTGCTCCACTCTCTGCTTTCAGTGCACTAATGAGCCAGCGCCTGGCAGCACCAGGGACCCCCCCGGGCCCGATCTCCATGTGGAGGAAAACACCCTCTACGCATCCTGGCAGGACCGTATGTACAGTCGGGCACTGCGTGGGGCAGGCACAGGGACCCCAGCAGAGGGGAGGGGACCAGAGACTCCCCCCGCCCGCCGTCGACTGGAGGGAGGCTGCGATTGGGGGCCTCGGAATGGAGCGGGGGGGGTGTCCTGCCGGGGGTGCTCAGGGAGAGCGGAGTGGCTGGAGATGGGGCTTGGGGCCAGGCAGTGACTCTGGCGCGGGGATGCAGTGGGCCTTGGCAGTGACTCTGGGGGGCAAGGGGAATGCAGTGGGGCCAGACAGTGACTGGTGGGCACAGGGGACACAGTGGGGCCGGGCAGTGATTGGGTGGGCCAAAGGGGGGACGCAGTGGGGCCAGGCAGTGACTTGGGCGGGCGGGAAGGGGGACGTAGTGGGGCCAGGCACCGACTCGGGCAGCAGGGGGACGCAGTGAAGCTGGGCAGTTACTGGTGGGAGTGGGGATGCAGTGGGGTTGGGCAGCGACTCGGGCGGGAGGGGGAGGAACGCAGTGGGGCCGGGCAGCGACTCGGGCGGGCAGGGGGAGGAACGCAGTGGGGCCGGGCAGCGACTCGGGCGGGCAGGGGGAGGAACGCAGTGGGAACCGGGTAGCGACTCCGGCGGGCAGGAGGGAGGATGCAGTGGGGCCGGGCAGTGACTCGGGCGGGAGGGGGGATGCAGTGGGGCCGGGCAGCGACTCTCGTGTGGGTTCGTTTCCCTGCAGTGAATGAGTTCCTGGTGCTGGTGAACAGGACGGACGCCTCAGCCAGGTGTGGCCTGAGTGGGCACTACCTGCTGGCCGCCTTGCCCAAGGGGCTCATGCTGAAAACCCGCCAGTCCCGCCAGACCCTCCTCACCTGGCCCTACCCCTTCCTGCGCAAATTCGGCTACGATAAGGTACTGGTCTGCCTCCCGCAGGGGCTGCAGGAGCACTGGGGTACGCCCAGCCCTGCCGTCTGCCTGCCCTTGCCCGGGCGGCTCCTGCTCCAAGCCTGCTGGGCCCCTTGGGAAGACCTGAGCTCTCCGGGCTGGCGTCTGTGGCCCAGCGCCCCAGGTAACGCTGCTGTCTGCTCCCTGCAGGCCCTGTTCTCCTTCGAGGCCGGCCGCCGCTGCGACTCCGGCGAGGGCATCTTCACCTGGGCCACCAGCCGGGCGGGTGAGCTGTGCAACCTCGTCTCCGCAGCCATCGCCTACCAGAGCAGCACCCAAGCACCGGCGCCTCTGAGCTCCAGGCAGGGAACGGAGCCCAGGCTTTGGAGCTCCCAGAGCCTGGAGGAAGCGCTGCCCACCTGGGCCCTAGAGGGTGCAGGGAGGCCGCTCCTCCCTGCGGGGCTCTGTCCAGACAGCGCACAGGCCCTGCCCTGCACCCTGGAGCTGGGAGGCCGTGCGGGGACAGGAGCTGAGCCCCCCATCGTCTATGCTTCCATCCACAGAGGCCTGCAGCCCCCGCTCAAGCCCTGGGGCGAGGCCAAGGTGGAGCAGGGAGTGGCCAGGGCGAGCCGGGGTCAGGGGCTCCCAGTTTCGGAGCATCTCTACGAGAACCTCTGCGCCCAGGGGCGCTCCTGCTCCATGGAGGAGGGGCCCTCATGCCTGGGCTCCAGGGGCTCCCCGGAAGGGAGCAGCACTGACCTGGCCCCCATCTATGACAACAGCTGCATGGCGTCCAAGCGCTGGAGCAGCCCCCTGGCTCCCAGCACGGGACCCAGCCCCTCCCTGGAGGCCCAGTACAAGCGGCTGCTGGACCAGGACGGGCCGGAGCGAGGCGAGGAGGAGGAGGGGGAGGAGGATGCCCTAGTCAGCTCCCTCCCCAGGGCCAGAGCTAACAGTGGCTTCAGGAAGTTAGTCACTCTCCTCAGCCGAGAGGTAGCCCCCAAGGTGCCTGGCAAAAGCTCCAGTGTCCTGGACAGGGCCTAGCCCCCCACGCTGGGCAGCTCCAGGCACAGGCTGGCGGTGAGGGGGGCATGCAGCTCCCCCCACACTGAGATTCACCCTAGCACACGGCCGTGTCAGCCAAGGGCAGCCCCTAGCTCTCCCCTGACCCAGGAGCGAAAGCTGACCCAGGACTCCTGGGTTCCTCAGGCAGGTGCCGGGGTGAGGCCGTCATTCCAGCAGGATGGTGGCTGCTCTCAAGCCTGGCACAGGCTGGCTCTGCCCTTGGCACCTGGGCCCCTCCACAGGAGCAGGGACAGATTCTGTACAGACCTGAACTTCCCCTACGAGGGGGGGTGGGAGGGACTGAGCCAGCGTGGCCTCATGCCAGGGCTGGGGTGCCTGTGATGGGAAGGGTAACCCCTGCACATGGCACAGACACCCCAGACATGCTCAAAGGGCAGGGGAAGGGCTGAGCGTGGCTGGGAGCAACGCTGACTGCTGTGGGTCGGGGAGGCGGCCTGGGCTCCCTGTTCTAATCGCTGTCCCTGGGGCAGGGCCCAGCACAGGATGTTCTGAGCGCCTCGCCCCCCACCCCCCTGGCATATGGTCTCTGGGCACACACCCCTCCCCCACTCTGTGTGCAGGGCACAAGCTGGGCAATGGATGGAGTGGTCAGATTCCACCCCGCTGCCCTCCAGCCGAGCTGTGAGCGGCCAGGTGGTGCTGGTGCTATCGCGGCAGGGGAGAGCGGCCAGACTGGGTCAGCCCAAGGCCCGTCCAGCCCAGTGTCCTGTCTGCTGCCAGCGGCCCGTGCCAGGTGCCGCAGAGGGAGTGAACAGAACAGGGCAAGTGCGAGTGATTGGTCCCCTGGCATCCAGTCCCGGCTGCTGGTCGGCAGAGGCTTAGGGACACCTGGAGCGTGGGTTTGCATCCCTGCCCAGCCTGGCTAATAGCCACTGATGGACCTGTCCTCCAGGAACTGATCTAGTTCTTTTTTGAACCCTGTTATAGTCTTGGCCTTCACAACCTCCTCTGGCAAAGAATCCCACAGACTGACTGTGCGTTGTGTGAAGAAATACTTCCTTTTGTTTGTTTTAAACCTGCTGCTTGTTAATTTCCTTGGGTGACCCCTGGTTCTTCTTGTGTTACAAGAAGGAGTAAACAACACTTCCTTATTCACTTTCTCCACACCAGTCATGATTTTATAGACCTCTACCATATCCCCCCCTTAGTCGTCTCTTTTCCAAGCTGAAAAGGCCCAGACTTCTTAATCTCTCCTATGGAAGCTGTTCTAGATCCCAGGGGCGGTGTCCCCGAGGCCCGGGCTCCGTGCTCTGGGGCTGCTCACAATGAAGTTCACACAGGACCTGCTAGTAGAGCGCCACCCCCAGGCACACGTTCACTAAGGCAAGACGCCTCCTGGGTTTCAGCACCTCCTGGTCTGACTCAAAGCGTTCAGCCCCCTGTTCCCACGGAGAGCTCCCCGCAGCAAGTCCCTCTGGATGGGCCACCTGGGGAAGCCTCACGCAGTGGTGGATTAGCCAATGGGGCAGGAGCCCTGGCTTATTGGGGGCCCCTGGAAAAATGGGAGCCCCTGCACCCTGACCCCCTCTGCCCACCCGGGGCAAGCCCCGGTGCCCCGACCCCCCTCCCTGGCAGGAGCACGGAGGAGAGGTGGGGGGATTGTAGGGAGGGGCCCCCACTTGTTCTGACCCAGGGCCCCACAAACCCCTAATCTGCCTCTGCTTACGTTTCCCCCCCCCCCAAAGGGCCCTGCTCCCACCCCTGCAGCCAGCCACGACTCCCAGCCAGCGTGTGGCACAGCCTGGAGCACAGCGTCGGACAGACCATGTGAGCGCAGGAAGATTCAGCGAAGTCCAACCCCCCCGTGTCCCACCCAGGAGACTGAGCAGCCTCCAGCGACCCAGCCTCAGTCACCCGCTCCCCTGCCTCTGTCCCGGCCCAGCCGGGCCCCTGGCCTCCACCTCTCGCTTTGGTCTCCAGCTCCTCTGGCTGGCTCCCTGCAGAGGATGGGCCCGGCCTTCAGTTGCCAGGATACAGTGTCGGCCATTGTCTGGGCCCAGGCGGCATCACACCTGCCCTCTGGGGTCTCTGCATCGATCACACACCCTTGTCCCACCACCGAGATACTTGTGCGACACAGAGGGGAAACTGAGGCACACGCTGTGTTCATACAAAACATTAAGAAAACTTCCCCTTTGCCACAGGAGGGCACTGCTGGGGGCCAGGGTAGGGTGGGACGGAGCCCGCCTTGTGCTGCACAGGACCCCACCACGTGGGTCCCACCTGCTGGTGGCTTCCCGCCCCAGCCACTGTGGAGCCAGCAGGGCTCATGCTGGGGTGCGGCAGCTCCCTGCCCGGTGGGTTTCCCTCAGCCCAGGAGGCAGCAGTGCAGTGCTGGGCATCTCCGCAGCTGGGCATTGTGAGCGCGAGCCATCTCCAGCTGCTAGCTCCGAGCGGGGGGGGCTGCTCCCTGAAGCCTGCCAGCAGCCCCTGCCCACATGAACCCAGGGCCGGCTCCCGTTCCCCCCAGGCCCACCCCTTGCGGCACCTGGAGCCCAGCTGCTTGGGCCCCTTGTGCTCAGCAGGAGTTCGGAGGTGGGAGGGGGTTGCTGGGGGCCGGCTGGAGTCCCTGCAGGAGGGAGGGCCGCTGCTTGTCAGGGACTCGGCCAGGCCTGGCAGGGAGGCGAAGGGGCAGAGATGCAGTGACACTTTGCCTGAAGTACAGGGATGGTGGGAGCAGCTGCCCTGCAGACAGCTCCCGCTCAGGGGACCTGCGCCCTGTGCCATGAGCACGCAGGAGCCGTGGGGACGCGCAGGGCTCGGGCCCAGCTCTGGGCTACAGAGCCGCCAGCCGCTGGCAGGACTCACAGTCAGGCTGAGCCCAGCCGGGTGGGTGCCCTGCCCCCGGGAGCTGCGCTGGGCCACGCCGCTGTGGGGGGCAGGCAGCACCTAGCGCTCTGCCAGGGCACTGCTGGCAGTGTCAGGCTCGCTGGGGGCTCCCCTGTCTGCTGCGTGGAGGGGGCTTGCTGGGGGTTCCCCCGTGGCCTGGCTTCTCAAAGAGGTTGCTGGCCGCAGCTGGGCTGGCACCGACACGGGCTAGTGCAACTGGTGCTCTGTGGCTCACAAGGGCCTCTTGCTGGCACTCCAGATCCCATCAGGGCAGGGTCACAGCCGGGGGCAGCCAGGTGATGGGGAGCCTGGAGGGCTGCAGGGCCGGGGAGCCTGGTCGCCCAGGGTCTGCAGCTCCAGGGCCAACCCCGGGGGCTGGCACAATGAGGCTTCCTGCTCCCCCCAGAATGGAAATTCTGACTCCTGACCAGCTGAGCCCCGAAGGGCTGGGAAGGGCCGGACACGTGCCTTCCTGCGGCCTGCCCTAGGGGTGCCAACTTTCTACTTGAACAAAACCGAACACCCCGCCCCTCTCCGAGGCCCCCCCCCGCTCACTCCATCCCCCTCCCTCTGTCGTTCGCTTCCCGCCCCCCAGTCGTTTTCACTGGGCTGGCTCAGGGGGCTGGGGTGCGGGAGGGCGGTGAGGGCTCCACATGGGGGTGCGGGAATGAGCGGTTCAGGATGCAGGAGGGACTCTGGGCTGGGGCAGGGGGTTGGGGTGCAGGGGGGGTGAGGGCTCAGGCTGGGGGTGCGGGCTCTGATGGGCTGGGACTGAGGGATTTGGGGTGCAGGAGGGTGCTCTGGGCTGGGACTGAGGTTTCGGAGTGCAGGAGGGGCTCTGTGCTGGGGCAGGTGGTTGGGGTGGGGGGGGTGAGGGCTCTGGCTGGGAGGTGTAGACTCTGGGGTGGGGCTGGAAATGAGGAGTTTGGGGTGCAGAAGGTTGCTCTGGGCTGGGACTGAGGGTTCGGAGTGCAGGATGGGGCTCTGGGCTGGGGAAGGGGGTTAGGGCATGGGTGGAGGGGAGCTCAGGAGTGCAGGCTCCGGGCAGCGCCTACCTCAAGCAGCTCCCGGAAGCAGCAGCATGTCCCCCCTCCAGCTCCTATGCGGAGGTGCGGCCAGGTGGCTCTGCTGTGTGCTTCACTGTCCGCAGGTGCCGCCCCCGCAGTTCCCACTGGCTGCAGTTCCTGGCCAATGGGAGCTGTGGGGGCAGCGCTTGGGGCGGGAGCAGCATGCGGAGCCCCCTGGCTGCCCCTACATGTAGGAGCCGGAGTGGAGACATGCCGGCTGCTTTCCAGGAGCTTTCACAGGCTAGGCCTCGCTGCCCCCCACACCTGGTGCAGGGGCGTCAGCTGCTGGGAGGCAGGAGCTCTGCAGTTGCCCTGCTGCATGGGAAGCTGCTAAAGGCAGCAGGTTCTGGCAGCTCAGCACAGGACTTCATGGGCCGCGCCGCCGCCAGCAGCAAATGCTCCTTCCCCAGCGGCCCCCAGCAAAGACCCTGCTCCCCACGGCTCGTGGGGTTCTTATCCTGGGGGCAGCCAGGCTGGGCTCTGGCTCCAGGGCTTCTCTCGCCAGCCACAGGGGCTCCTGGCAGGCAGGTGTTGGGCACATGGTACAAGCCCCCTCTCCTCAGCAGGGGCGCAGGTGTGGGGGACTCTGTCCGTTCAGAGCAGCCAGCGTCGGGGTCTGAAACGTCAGTGGTTCCACCTGGCTCCCCACGGAGCTGCCCCAGGACACCAGGTGGTGAACAGGGGGAGAGGCCTGGGACTGGAGCACAGAAACAAGACCACACGGTCACTCAGAACAGGCATGTGCACAGCTGGGGCCTTCCCATGGCTGCTGCTGTGATTGCGGCTCATCATGTGGGCCCCACGATGAGCTGAGGGTGCTGGCGTGGCTGGCCAGGGCTGCAGGGGAGCACGAGCTTGTGTAAGGATGTTGGGTTTAAAAAGGTGAGAGCAGCTTTTCAGATTAGGCTGTGGAGTTCCTGGGTGCGTGTGCAATGACTGTGATCCTGCGTGTGCAACGGGCAGCGCGTGCAGGCAACCTTCAGCCACGCAGCTGGCACAACTGCACTGCAAGTCCTCCACGTGTCTCTCGACACCTCGGCCCCATGTGGCCGGCCTTAGTTTCCCTCCTCTGCCATGGAGCTAATGCACAGCACTACTTGTGAGGTCTTGCTCCTGGCCCCGGGTTACGAGAGCAGGCATCACCTTTCCCAGCGTGGGAACACAGGCCCCTGTTAGGTCGGGGTGACCCCTGGCTTTAAATGGAGTCCGGAGATTAGCATGAACAATAGGGCCAGAGCATGGAACCAAAGAGAGTGAAACCAGGAGACAGCCAAGTTCTGGTGCTAAGCTTGGCGTGACCCTTCAGAATGACGTGCTCCTAGGTGAGCACTGGGCTAAAGTAACTGGCCACAGGGCAGCAAACCTTTGGCTGTCAAGGAAACTCCTTCAGCAGGGCTGGCAAATGGTACCAACATCACTGGCTTCTTACAGTGTATCAAAGAGTACATTTGGAAGGAAGGTCGCTCCTGAGACCAGCCCAACCAACCGCCCGGCATTAGCCCTTTTGTAAGGAGCTTCATCAAACGCTTGGCAATGTTTTGTTACTACGGGCTGTAGTCAATTGCTTGGCATAGAGGCTTGGAGGCACGTGTATAAATACCAGCTGGTCTTCGGATTTACTCCACAAATGTATGTCGTGCCTAAGTGATCATCACGCCAACACCCAGCCCTTTGCGCACTGAAGTGCTAGTGGAGAGCCCTTGTTCAGCAGCAGATTTCCAGATGCACATTTTTGGTTGATCACCTTTAGGCTTAAGAAATGCAAAAGGTTTGAGCCTATCTGTGGGCGCCTGGGGCGCCTGCCAATCACTGGCGCGGCTGTATAGAGAAGAGAGAACAGCACTTTGCCTGCATGAAGACAGCATCCGCTGCATGGTGCCCCGGGGCTGCATGCCAAGCGGGCTCGGAGGTGCGACCAGGCCTACAGAGGTGTGGCGCTGCATGGCACTTGCTAGGCGAAGAAGGTATCTGCCGGGGCCAGGCCATGGAAATAGATGCAGCTTGTGGGGAAGGGGAAGGGCGATGCCTCGGGGGGTGGGGGGTGAATGACAAGAATTAGATGAGTTATTAGCAGTGCGTAATGGGGTCTGCACTGCAAAGTGGTGGGTGGGTCTCTCCGCATCTGCCACAGCAGCTTTGGTCAAACACTCAGTGCTCACCATGTGCCCCCGGAGACCCGGCTCCAGGGGGGATTTCGTCCTTCCTTTGTTTTTGCTGGACCTGCTACTTCTTGTAACCCCCTCCCCCTTTAAGGCACCGGTTAGTTTGGGGCAAGATGGTGTGAGGGGGAGCCTGGGGCCAGTGCTGGGAGGTGGCTGAGCAGCGTTAACTGGAAAACGAAAACTTAGTTTTGCAAGAAACTTTGAAATTTCCAAGTTGCTCCATTTTGAAAGATTCGAAAGGAAGCGACTCTTTGAAATGATGGGTGAATTATTTATATTACATGTAGTGAAATATTTTGCCTTCAGACAGTGTTTTCCAGTAAATGGAAAATATGTCATGGTTTGATACATTTGTCTTTTTTTCTCTTTGCAAAAATTAAAAATATCAACATTTTTTGGCAAAAACACGTGCTTTTGAGAAATGGCCATTTCCCCAAGAGAATGTCTGATTGGCAAACTCTGCCCAGCCCTTGCTGAAGCAGGGAGTGAAAGGAAGGGGCGGGGCATAGGAAGAGAGAGGCTGTTCTAGGAGGGAAAGGAGGGGACAGAATGTGGGGCTCAAGAGGGGCATAGGGAGAGGAGCTGAGATTGGGGGCAGAACTGTTTAGGGCTTGAAGCTGCATCTTGCCCTGGATGTGGGAAAGGGGTGATAAACTGGCAAGGAAGGTACAGCGGTCAGGGGAGAGCTGTCCCTGCTGCCAGAATGCAGGGGGAGGGGCTGGTGTGAGCCAGGAGGGTGCCCTTGGTCCTTGCGCTGCCCTGCCAGGCCCCGTCAGCTTATGCAACATCCCCCCCCCCCCCCGCATTAACTTTCTAGCCCTTAACTTTGTGAGGTGAGGAAGTGCCTGAGTTTGTTGGCAGCCTGGTTCTGCTGCCTCCTAGGCGTTCACTCTGAAGCCCAATGAGGGCAGGGCTGGGGGCAGGAGAGAGGGGCCGGGCTAGGGCGGGGCCTGTTGGCCGTGCAGACCCCTCCCCCGGGGGAACCTGCCCCGGCCCGCGGCGCTGCCCGCAGGAGACGCGTTGTCCCTGCAGAGCCCAGGTCTGGGCACCAGGGGGCGCCCAGCCGGGTGAGGCTGAGCCGCCCTGCGCAGGCGCACAAGGCGGCGCGTGAGCGTGCACGGCGGCTGCGCTGATTGGCTGAGGGGGCGGGATCGCTCCGCCCCCTCGGGGTATAGAAGAAACTGGGCGGGGGGGGGTCGCGGCCAGAGCGCGAGCGAGTATGCCCCGCCCGGAGCCGGCGGCGCGAGCAGGTGAGGGGGGGCGGCTCGCGGCGGGGGGTCCGGGCCCGATCCCCGCGCACGTAGCTCGTGTCCCGCGGGGGCGGCGCTGGGTCCCGGCCGGGCCGGGCGGGGCTCGGGCTCCCCGGGGTCGGGAGTCAAAAGAATCCCGGTTCCCTGCCGCGCCCGCCCGCCCGGCCTGGCCTGGATCCGCCTGGGGGGGGCTGGATCCGCGGGGGGGGGGGCTGGATCCGCGGGGGGGGGGGCGGGAGCCGCGCGGGGGGGGGGCGGGATGCGGGGGGGGCAGGAGCCGCGCGGGGGGGCGGGATGCGGGGGGGGCAGGAGCCGCGCGGGGGGGGGCGGGATCCGGCCCGGCTGCCCCCCCCCCCCCTTTGGGGCCGCTCTCCGCCCGCCCGGCCGGGCTCCTCCGAAAGCGCCGGCTCTGGCCCGGCTCCAGCGCGTCTCGCAGCGCGGTGACTAACCGCCCGGGCCGGGACGGGGCTGCGCAAACCGCCTGCGGGACCTGGGCGGCCCCTGCCCGGGCTGGGAGCAGTGCGCGTCGGCCCCGTCCTGCAGTGACCCCCTGGCGGGGCTGGCAGCGGCCCCAGTCCTGCCCTACGGCGCCCCCCCCCCCGGCCATCCCGTGCCCGCCCCCCCCCCCCGGCCATCCCGTGCCCGCCCCCTATGCGCCCCCCCCCGGCCATCCCGTGCCCGCCCCCCCCCGGCCATCCCGTGCCCGCCCCCCCCCGGCCATCCCGTGCCCGCCCCCCCCCGGCCATCCCGTGCCCGCCCCCCCCCGGCCATCCCGTGCCCGCCCCCCCCCGGCCATCCCGTGCCCGCCCCCCCCCGGCCATCCCGTGCCCGCCCCCCCCCCCGGCCATCCCGTGCCCGCCCCCCCCCCCCGGCCATCCCGTGCCCGCCCCCCCCCCCCGGCCATCCCGTGCCCGCCCCCCCCCCCCGGCCATCCCGTGCCCGCCCCCCCCCCCGGCCATCCCGTGCCCGCCCCCCCCCCCCGGCCATCCCGTGCCCGCCCCCCCCCCCCCGGCCATCCCGTGCCCGCCCCCCCCCCCCCGGCCATCCCGTGCCCGCCCCCCCCCCCCCGGCCATCCCGTGCCCGCCCCCCCCCCCCGGCCATCCCGTGCCCGCCCCCCCCCCCCCGGCCATCCCGTGCCCGCCCCCCCCCCCCCCGGCCATCCCGTGCCCGCCCCCCCCCCCCCGGCCATCCCGTGCCCGCCCCCCCCCCCCGGCCATCCCGTGCCCGCCCCCCCCCCCGGCCATCCCGTGCCCGCCCCCCCCCCCCGGCCATCCCGTGCCCGCCCCCCCCCCCCCGGCCATCCCGTGCCCGCCCCCCCCCCCCCGGCCATCCCGTGCCCGCCCCCCCCCCCCGGCCATCCCGTGCCCGCCCCCCCCCCCCCGGCCATCCCGTGCCCGCCCCCCCCCCCCCGGCCATCCCGTGCCCGCCCCCCCCCCCCCCCCGGCCATCCCGTGCCCGCCCCCCCCCCCCCCCCGGCCATCCCGTGCCCGCCCCCCCCCCCCCCCGGCCATCCCGTGCCCGCCCCCCCCCCCCCCGGCCATCCCGTGCCCGCCCCCCCCCCCCCCGGCCATCCCGTGCCCGCCCCCCCCCCCCCCGGCCATCCCGTGCCCGCCCCCCCCCCCCCCCGGCCATCCCGTGCCCGCCCCCCCCCCCCCCCCGGCCATCCCGTGCCCGCCCCCCCCCCCCCCCCCGGCCATCCCGTGCCCGCCCCCCCCCCCCCCGGCCATCCCGTGCCCGCCCCCCCCCCCCCCCGGCCATCCCGTGCCCGCCCCCCCCCCCCCCCCGGCCATCCCGTGCCCGCCCCCCCCCCCCCGGCCATCCCGTGCCCGCCCCCCCCCCCCCCCCGGCCATCCCGTGCCCGCCCCCCCCCCCCCCCGGCCATCCCGTGCCCGCCCCCCCCCCCCCCCGGCCATCCCGTGCCCGCCCCCCCCCCCCCCCGGCCATCCCGTGCCCGCCCCCCCCCCCCCGGCCATCCCGTGCCCGCCCCCCCCCCCCCCCGGCCATCCCGTGCCCGCCCCCCCCCCCCCCCGGCCATCCCGTGCCCGCCCCCCCCCCCCCCCGGCCATCCCGTGCCCGCCCCCCCCCCCCCCCGGCCATCCCGTGCCCGCCCCCTCCCCCCGCGCTGGCCGTGCCCGGAGCAGCCGGTCGCTATGCGCAGACCCTAGTCCCCAGGGCGCTGCCCCCATTCTGCGCCCTTGTCTCTACCTACCGCCATCCCACTAGTTACAGCAAAGGACCCTTTATCCTTTCCCGTGTGCTGTATGTCTCGGGATTTTTGGCTGCTGCCTGTCACGGGGGCATCTGAACTTTCCCAGCCTGCCTGACCCAGTGAACCCGATGCCGTTGGAGTCCTGCAGGAAGCCCTCGCGCAGATCTGCATGTCAAGGGCCCGCCTGGTGGCAGTGGGCAGCTCTGGTTGTGTGGGGGCGCTGCCCTAGCTGGCAGTGCGAGGTGTTAGCTTCACTACAGGGATGGGGGGCTGGGAATGGCTGCGCAGCTCTTCCAGTGCGCCAGGGACATCCCGCACCCCATCACATCCTCCACACCGAGCCAAGACTCCTGCTGCAGCCTGTGGCAAAGGGCCCCGCTCAGGCATGTTGTCCTGTCTGCTCAGCCCAGGAAGGGGGGAGGGTTCAGTCTCCCCACCTCTTCCTAGCCCTGCACATTCCTCTCCCAGTCCCGTGGAGATGGTTTTAAGCTGCATCTGGACTCCTTGGAGGGGAAGGAAGTGGGGCCTGCTGGTGAGGGGGGTCTCTGGAGTGGGGGAGGCAGATCGGGTCTGAGCACAGGTGGCTGCTGTACTGTCCCAAGGCAGCTCCTGTGGGGGATGGGGGATCCCAGCCCAGAGTGCTGGTTTTGTGTGCGTGTTTTATGGGCCAGCGCAGGGAATGTCTGACATGCAGCCCTCCGCAGTCGCTCTGGAGTATCCCTCCCAGCCCGGATGAGCAGCCAGAGGAATATGCGGGTGTCATCTTACATGCCTTATATAGCCTGCAAGCTGCTGGGGAGAGCTTGGGGGAGGGGGGCAGGATCCTGCCCACCACCTACCCGTGGGGGCGTGGAGCTAGATTAGATTTGGGGGCTGAGTCCCCATCCCTCGGTGCTGGCCTCTCCCTGGGTTTGGAGGGAGAGGAGAGGCCAGAGGCCTTGCTCCAGCTCCTGTCGGATGAGGTTGGTGGTGACTCCTGGAATTGAGCAGGGTTGGGGCTGGTCCCAGCCCCCTTGCTGGCAGCTGTGCCGGGAAAGACTGTCCCTGTGCACACTGGCATAGGGGATTGCTCTTCTCAGCTGGCTGTTGGGGTGAAGTCTGTCTCCCCGTCTGCCTGACCTCTCAGCATTGGGGCTAGTGGGTGTCAAGCAGGCCCCCTGGCAGTGCTGACTTGCCCAACCAAAAGGTTTCCAAATGCTCCTGTCACTGCCCGAGTCGTGAGTAACCTATGGCTTGGTGAGTACCATGGGCACCTGGCTGCAGGGGCAGTGGCTTTGCAGCTGTGTGCTCGCTGCAGGGGTGTGTGGCTGGATACACAACCTGCTCAGTGCCTGCCTGTGACAGGGGAGGGGGTGCCCTCTGACTCTGGGCCAAGTGCTGGGGGAGGGTTGGATCCTCTCCCTGCGATGGATTGCGCGAGCTTGGGATCTTCTCTAGCAGTGTCACTGGGGAATCTTGCCCGTGCTCCCCAGGAGAAGCCATGGGGGCAGAATGTCAGTAGGTAGTTGGAGCTGGCCCCCAGGAGAGAGTGCCCTGCCCCTTCTCTGCTCTCCTTGCTCCTCCTAAATGCCTGAATCTTCTCTTCTCTCTTCAGAAATGAGCAGCATGGACTCCTATAAAGTGATGCTGGATGGGCCGGCGCCCTGGGGGTTCAGGCTGCAGGGGGGCAAGGACTTCAACATGCCCCTCTCCATCTCCAGGGTAAGAACTGTGGCAGAAAACCTCTGCACCAGCCATGCTGTGGCTTCCCTCTCCCCCTACCTGGAGCTGCTGGGGGGCGCTGCTGCTGCATTTGGGTATTTGGCTGCATTGCCCAAGATAAGCTGAGGTCCCTGCATCGAGGTGCCTCCATCTAACAAATGCCCCCTGAGCAATGGGGGGCAGAGGGATGCCCTTCACCTGTGTCACACTGGGGGCTGGGGATGTGCTGCCAGTGAAGCTCCCTGGGCACAAGGGAGCTATGGAAGTAGGAGGTGCCATCTGAGCTGTGTGGAGGGGCTGGTTGGCCATTGTCGGGACAAGGCTCTTCTCCCAGACCTGCTCCCATCTGTCTGGTGGGGGAAGGGGCAGCTCCCCTCCTGGAGCCCTTCGCCTGGTCTCTTCCCGTCGTGTCTAGGTTCTGCTGTCTTCAACGAGAGCAGGGATGCTGGGCATCCTGCCAGTGGGTCAGGGTCTTGGTGTGGTGGTTTCCATGCCAGGCTGATGGTGAGGTCTGTCTTGCTGCTGCCTGTAGAGAGGGGGGCTGCCTTCCTGCTCGGAAGTGAATCAGTGGCTCCCAGCTGGGCCAGCCTGGAGCTCAGGGGCAGGGTGCTGCTGCGGGATGAACTGTCACCTGCCGCTCTCCTCAGTCTGCCCAGGGGCTGTGCTGTGTGCCAGCCCTGTGGGGTTGGGCTCTGCTCCTGGGGCAGGGCTCCCCACAGCCTGGGGCTGGCCCAGGCCTTGAGATAAGCTGCTGTAGGGTGCTGTGCCTGTTCTTGGCTGCTTCTTCCTGGGGACCATCCTGCAGAGCCCCCTCCTCTCCTGGCTCTTGGCAGTCTCATTCTGCGCTCTGCCCTGGGTCCCCTCTGCCAGCCCCTAGCTCTGGAGCTGTGCCCTGCAGCATTGGGTGCTGGGCAGGAGGGCTGTCTCAGTAACATAGGGCTGGACTGGGGGTAGGTGTGCTGCCGGTGAACTCAGAGGTGGGTGAGACCACCCCTCTTGAGCCATGTGCTCTGAGCATTAGAGCTGTTGGGGGGAGCATCTGTGCTGGCATCAGGGTGGCAGTCTGGAGGAAACCCCTTTGGGTATTGGTGCTGTTCCTAGTGGCCCGGGGCCCCCATCCCACCCTGTTTTGTTGGCAGCCATGAGGAAGCCAAGGACTGCGCTCCCCTGTGGCCCAGGCTGGCACGGAGCAGTACAGGGAGCTGGTGCTGTGAATCGCTGCCTAGCACTAACTGCACCCTGGCCTTGCCATTCAAGGCTCTTTGGGCCAGCTCCTTGTGCCCAGGCCCTGCCTCTGGGTGGGGAGGGGTTCTGTGACCTTGCAAGCTGCCCCCCACGGGGTCCCAGTCCTGCCTGGGCACAGGGCGCTCGTGAACTTGCCACTGGATTGTTGGCAGACGGCCCTCGGTGTGGAATTGCCTTATAAGCCTTGGAATGTGGAGTGTCCGTGCTGCGATGCTGGCGGATGGAGACTTTCCCAACAAGCTGGAGGCAGGATCAGGCTCTGTGAGGGCTCCCTCCTACGTGCTGTGACCGTACGGCAGACAGCCCATGTGCACAGCAGTGAGCCTGCGGTGAGGGTGAGGAGGGGGCTCTGACTGTCTCTGTGCTGCCCCAGCCCTGTGGGGTGCTTGCCTGCAGCCCACTGGCCCCTGCGGGCACTCAGTAGGCTCCTTGCAGAGACAGCCTCAACTCGTGTTCTAGACAATGTCTCTTGGGTAGCTGCCTGCGTGCACCAGGGCCTGTCTAGGCAGAGGGGTCTGCAGAGAGCCTAGCTGTGGCTTCCTGGAGCCAGAGCCCCCTCCCCACCCAGCCCCTGTCTGCTCCAAGGGGCCCTGCATGGGAAGTGCTGGGGAGGGCGGCGCAGGGCTGTGCTAGCCAGCACCACGCTGGGCCCTACACTCAGCTCCTCTGAACGCCTGGGGGAGGGGGGTTTCCTGAGCAGCGCTGCCTGACATGAGTCCCTGCAGCTTTGCCTTTGCAGCCCTCTGGCCCCTTGGATCTCTTCCGGCCAGCTTGGAGGCCAGTTCCTGGCTTGCGGTCAGCCAGCCCTAGGGTTTGGGTTTTATGAGCCCTGGAGAGTGTGGCCCTGATAGAAGTGCAGCTTCCTTCAGGGACATGTTAATCCCAGGCCAGATGCTGGGGCCCAGACACTGTCTTTGGCAAACTTCCCTCCGGGCTGGGGGTACACTGCTTTGCACCGTGCGCTCTGGGCAGTATGTCCAGCTGAGACGGGCCCTGGGGAGACTTGCCTGCTCGTCTGGATTAGTGCACCTCACCCGGCATTGGCAGTGATGGCAGTCGCACACAGCACTCTCACAACTGGCTGGTTTAACTGGACACCGCCTAGGAAACCCGCAGAGTCCAGTGTGGCCAGCGCAGAGTCCAGTGTGGCCAGCGCAGAGTCCAGTGTGGCCAGCGCAGAGTCCAGTGTGGCCAGCGCAGAGTCCAGTGTGGCCAGCGCAGAGTCCAGTGTGGCCAGCGCAGAGTCCAGTGTGGCCAGCGCGAACCCCTGGGTTCAAGCTCCGTCTGTCTGAGCTGGGGTCTGACCAAGGAGGTCAGATGGAGGGAGAGCCCTGACTCCTTCCAGCAACACCCCATCCACCGTCTGAACTCAAACTTGAACGGGTACAGAGAAGGGCCACTAGGATGATCAGAGGAATGGAAAACCTGTCGTATGAAAGGAGACTCGAGGAGCTTGGGTTGTTTAGCCTGACCAAATGAAGGCTGAGGGGGGATATGATTGCTCTCTTTAAATATATTAGAGGAGTAAATACCAGGGAGGGAGAGGAATTATTTCAGCTCAGTACTAATGTGGACACGAGAACGAATTGATATAAACTGGCCGTGGGGAAGTTTAGGCTTGAAATTAGACGAAGGTTTCTGACCGTCAGAGGGGTGAAATATTGGAACAGCCTTCCGAGGGAAACAGTGGGGGCGAAGGACCTGTCTGGTTTTAAGATTAAGCTAGATAAGTTTATGGAAGGAATGGTTTAATGGGATAACATGATTTTAGTCAAACGAACAGTGTGCCATCGCTAGTAAATAGTATCGATGGCCAATGAGGGTCTGGCTGGAGAATCTTGCCTGTATGCTCGGGGTTCTACTGATCGCCATATTTGGGGTCGGGAAGGAATTTTCCTCCAGGGTAGATTGGCAGAGGCCCTGGAGGTTTTTCGCCTTCCTCCGCAGCATGGGGCGGGGGTCGCTAGCTGGAGGATTCTCTGCTGCTTGAAGTCTCTAAACCACAGGATTTGGGGACTTCAACAGCAGAGTCAAGGGAAAGGGTTGGGACGGCTTTGTGGCCTGCATCATGCGGGAGGTCAGACTAGATGATCATAATGGGCCCTTCTGACCTTAAAGTCTATGAGTCTGAGTCTCTCACCCCTCCAGTCCTCTGATCTCAAGCTGGGGGTGGGGGTGGGGGAGGAGGGAGTCCATCTTCCTCTGGGTTGTTGGTTGCTAGGTGTCAGTGTCCTGGTGAGTGGATTTGCTGTTGTCTTCTCCAGAAACATCCCTGCTCCTCATCCTCGAGGCTGTAGTGTCTGTACCACCCCCATGCCCTGCCCCTGCTCACTGGCCGCCAGCTGGCCCAAGAGGTGGCCTCCACTCGTGCTGACAGGCCCTGTCCAGACCAGCCCCTCGCTTGGCTTGGCAGCGAGGCTGAAGCTGAGCCTAGAGCAGTTTGCCTAATGGTGCCCCCAGGTACTGCCTTGGCCCCTCAGTGCTGCCTGCCCGTGTGCCCCGCCCTTCAGAGATCCCCTTGCCTGTAGCCAGGCCTGGTGCTCTGGGGCCAGGGGGAATTTTTCCACCTCTTGTGGAGAAGCATGACCCCCTTCTCCCACCCTCTGCTGAGGGGTTGGTGTGCCTTGTGTTGGGGGGGGCCCTTGGAGCCATCCGTGGCCCATACAGCAAGAAGCTCTGCTTTCTCCCTGGGGCTCACTGGGTGCTGCTCTCTTGCTGATGCCCTGTCCCTCTGTTGCCCTGGGTTCTGTGACCAGTGAGCAGCATTCCTGCTTCTCCCACCTGGCAGCTTGTTGCTGGACTGGTTGCCCTTGGCAGGCAGCCTGTAACAGCCAGTGCCCTGCCCGCGCAGTGACTCCCCAGGCATGGCGCAGTCCCTGCGGGTATCTGGGCTGCAGAGCAGCCATTCACCATCCCTGCACGGTGTGTGGTGGTGGTGGGGTGCAGCCCTGGGGCAGGGACTGGAGAAGTTGCACTGGGGGAGCTGACGGCCCAGCCGCTAGGGACCAGAGAACACTCATCCCCATTGGCCATGAGGCCTCCAGTGGCCTGGGGTTCGAGGCTTGTCTGGGCTTACTGACTCACCTGTAGACAGGCTCCTTGAGGGCCTAGCCTGGGCTGTCTTCTCTCCTTGCAGTGGGTGGGCTCTGGCGCATGGCCGCTGCACTGGGGCAGCTGGAGGCACGTAGCTCTGGCACAAAGGGAGGTGGGTGCTGCCTCTCCTGCCCCCCACCCCTGGGACTGCTGGGTCAGTGCTGAAGGGGAGAGGCTGGGGGAGGGGAATAGGGAGCTGAGCACTTGTTTGGTGGGCTTTAGTGCTGCAGGGAGGGGGTGGATGGCTTGTTATGCTTCCCAGTTAACACGCAGGGGCTCTGGCTTCCCCTCAGGCTGGCTGTGGGCAACTTTGCTGACATGGGGGGGCAGCGATAACTGGGTCACAGCCAGGGCTCTGCCTGGCAGCCCCATGCTTACAGGGTGCTCACACTGCATGCCTGCCTCCTCCCTCGAGGCAGGCCTGTGGGTGCCTGAGGTGAGGGGCTGGAGGAGCTGCTTGCAGCTCAACAGGCAGAGTGTGTGTGTGTGTGTGTGTGTGTGTGTGTGTGTGTGTGTGTGTGCGCGCCATGGTGGATGAGAGAAGGGAGCAGGTGGGGGACTCAGGCCTGGCGGTCTCAGCTGTTCCCAGGCAGTGAAGGAGAGATGCTGAGGTCAGGTATAGAAAGGATAAAAATACGCCCTTGCTGTCAGCAGGGTGGGTGTGCCAGGGCCTCAGGACGCTCCTGGCACCGCAGTCCCCAGACCCAAGTGAGTCCCCTGGGATGGAGAGCCAAGTGGGGGGGATCCCTGGACTCCTCCACCCCGCAGTGGCTCACTCAAAACACAGGTGCACGTGACCAGCTCGGGTGTCTGCCCCCTGTGGGGAGAGCTGGCCGTGGCTGCAGGCGCAAAGCACCTGGGTGCTCAGCATGTGCGGAACGGGCCCCCTGCCTGGGGAAGGGAGGGGCTGGCGGCATGGTGAGTGCAGCCATGTTGGGGAGCTCACCCCACTCGGCAGGAAATGGAAGACTCAGCCTTCCCCCAGCTTCGTAGTCTGGACAGAGGGCCAGGCCCGGCTACCAGGGCGTCCCCTAGCCGTGGCCCCTCCAGCACAGCTTGCTGTGAACTTCCTGCCTGGCCTGGGGAGGTGGGAGCTGTGTGTGTAATGGGGGAGGGTTCTGGCTAGTTTGCATGCCACTTAGCAGGAGCAGGGACCTTCCACCTCCCCAGCACAGCCTGGGCGATGCTCTCCCTGAGCCAGCCCAGCCCTGGAACCCACTGCTCTCCTGGGCACTGTGAGAGACCCTTCTCCTGTGCCTGGCAGTGGCTTGGCTCTCAGCAAGTGCAGGCTTGTGCCCATGTTGCCCAGCAGGGTCCTTGGTGGTCCCGACCCGTGAGGGCGTCTGTTTTCTGAAGCCCTGCAAGGGTCTCTCCCAAGCTCCCCCATGGGCTGAGGCAGCGGCTGGAGAGCTGAGTGGGGGTTGGGAAGGGAGAATGGCTGGTGCTGCCAGTGGGGACCCCAGCGTGCTGGTGGGCGGCCCTGTAACCAGCTCGTCCAGGGTTGGGCTGATGCTTTCTAGCCACTTCACCAGGCCTGCCTGAAGAGAGGGCCCAGCCCAGGCAGCTCCTGCTGCTGCAGCCAGGCAGCATGGTGTGGGGCTCATCTGCACTGACATCCCACTGCTGCCACCAGTGACCTCCAAGGCTGACTCGTGGCAGCAAGGGAATGGGGCTGGGGGCTGGACCCCCTGCTCAGGCCAGGCCTGGTGTCCAGTACAGCACATGGCTGTGTCAGCATGTGGGGCTGTGCAGTGACTGGCCCCCAAGACCCTGTGAAGAGAGGGCAAGGGGGTGTCTGGTTGGCAGCTGGGATTTTCCAGCCCTCGACTCCGCTGGGCTTCCGGTGCCACGCCCTCTTATGCTCATGTTGCGCTGGATGTGAGGAAATATTTGGTCCTAAGGCAGGGCCCATGAGCATCCCAGCCCAGAGGAGCAGGAGTGGCTCCAGGCTGTCTCACCACTTGTCTCCATGCCAGCATCCTGGAGCTGCGATGGGGTCACACGGGGGTGGAAGGGCATGGCAAGTGCTGGGCACCTGCAGCTGGCAGGTGGAGTCTTCCCTGCCCATCCAGGCAGCTGAGGCGACAGGGTGTGGTTTTGGCCGCCTGCTCGTGCAGTGACTCCTCATCTCATTGCCGCAGTGCCTGCACCTGACTGCCCCTCGGTCTCTGGGGCAGGGAGGGAGTGGGGCCTGCTTTAGCGGTGTGCCCCAGCTCTGGACGCTGAGGGGGGCTGCCCCACAGCCCTGCTTTGGGGGGTTTGTGTGGCTGCAGCCTGGCTGGTTCTGGGTGCCCCTGCGCAAGAGGCCTGGCCGCTCGCCAGGCCCTGTGCAGGGCTGGGAGCAGAAGAAATGTTGCCGGCACTGAAGCAGGGTTAATGTCTCCCTGCCCCGGGCTGGGGATGAGGTAATGTCTCCGCCTGCTGCCGGAGGAAGAGGAATGGGCTCCGCGTAGCAGGAGAGGAGCACTTCCTGGGGTCTGCTCAGGCGCCTCCCGCCCAGACGCAGCCTAGGAAATGCCTGTGGTTTGCAGGTCTAAGGCGGAGCGAGTGACACATGGGCTGCGTTAGGGAAGGCTCTGACTCACTTCCTGGCTCTCCCCAAGGACCCTGGCGCGCTAGCGCAATTCCTGCCCACGCTGGGGCCAGTTCCTTGGCCGGGGGCTTGGGCCCTTGCTGTGGGGCTGCACAGCGCCAGTGGGCCTGGGGGAGGGGAGTGTAAACACCAGGCACCTGGCTTCTCCGGCAAGCCCTGCCTCCAACTTCTGCCCTGGGAGCTTGGGACCCTGCAGCTGGCACCAGCTGGAGAAGGTGCATGTCCCCTCCTGCTCTGGCCCTGCCTACAAGCCATGGGTAGGTGGTAGAGGAGGGGAGAACAGCCTGGCGAGGCTGGAAGCGACTGAGCCCCTAGAATTGGTTCTGCGGCCTGCCTGTTCCTTGTGTGGGGTGGGCGGTGAGTGCTGCCCTGGCCTGCCTAGCAAACTCCCCTCCTCGTGTCAGCGGGTGGCGCTGGGAGCTAGCGGTGGAGCCAGGAGCAGCTCCCGCAGGGGAAGGGGCAGCCTGCCCTGGGGTAACTGGTGCAGGCGATGCCTCAGCCCCTCTGCAGCCCCCCTCCCCTGCTGTGTGCCAGAGCTAATGCAGACCTGGAACTGTGCTGCCTCGCTGTCCCTGCGAGTGGAGCCGGCACAAGGGCTACTAGTGCTAGGATCAGAGCCAAACTCCAGTTTCTCTCCCTGCCCCTCCACTTGTTCCTGAACCTCAAAGGCACAGACATTGGGACCCAGGGCCTGGCTTTTCCTGTGGGTAGCCAGGGTCTCCCCCACGGGGTACAGCTCACATCTGCACTGGGTTGTGTACACCCCCCGAAACTGACCAGCTGAACCCAGGCATTGCAGATGTGGCTCGTTCTGTCTGTTTGAGGTCTCTGGGTCAGACCACATCCTGCAGCCTTAAACCCCTCACACGGGGGGGGGAGGTGTCGTTGTACTCGGATGCTTTCGTGAATGGTGACTTGCAAAAGGGTCTTAAAGCCCCCAGGGCTTGTGCTGCAAACACGTCGTCAGTGCAGTGAGTGCCTGGATCTGTGCTTGCTGTGAGGCCCCGCACGGCTGCTGGAGCTGGGACTTGCAGCTTTTTCCAGGGGAGGATCAAGGCCTGCTAGCGGAGATGCTCAGAGCAGTGGGAGCGCAGACTTCAGAGCTGCCTTGGTGCTCCATTTCCAACCCGGGTCCCCGGGAGCGAGGCTGCCTTCTCAGGACTGCGGAGCGCAGTGCAGAAAGCTCATCTCCCTGTGCTGGGAGAAACCCCTGTCCGTTACAGCAGAGGTGACGCGCAGGGGCTGGAATTAAGGCTTGGAGCTGTTGGCTGAGTCCAGCGGGCGCTTGTCCTGGTGATCCCTGACAGGCTGGAGGAGGGGGATCAGCAAGTCCTCAATTCTAGAGCCCAAGCAGAAGGTGGATCCAGGGCTCCCAGTGCCCTGCCTTGCCCAATCCCAGCGTTGCAGCTTCTCCAGCTCTAGGCATTGCCCTGCTCAGTGTGGAGGTTACATTGGGGGCAGGGGAAGGAGCCCACTCGAGAGCTATGCATTGGCAGTGAGGGCGGGGCCAGGAGACCAAGTGGCACTGCACCTAATTGGGGGGCATTGGCAGATGGGCATCTCCTGACATGGTGCAGGGGGCCTGGGGCTGGCTGCAAAAGCAGAGGTCTCCCCCGCCCAGATGCATACCTGTTACCCAGCCCCAAAACCTCCCCAACTCTGGGGTGGAAGACAGCAGCTGTTAGTGCACAGCCGGGCCCCTGTAGACCTGGAGATTGAGTGTTGCGTCCAGTTGGAGGAGTTCAGGGAGGCTGGCCCTGGCTGGCTCTGGAGTTGACCGCCCTCCTCGGGTGCAGTAGGGCCCCTGGCTCAGGCATGCTCAGGGTTGGCTGTAGCTGAAAGACAGGACTCCTGAAGCACAGCGCCCCTAGCACCTGCGAGGGCTGCATGTGGCTCCGCTCTCCTCTCCCTGCAGCACAGCATCCCTGAGCGCCTGTGTCCTTAGCAGCCTCCTTCCGGCACTGTCCTGCTCCAGGGAGTGGCTTTGCCTTGTGATTGACTCTCTGGCTCTGCCCTGCAGCTGACCCCTGGTGGCAAGGCAGCCCAGGCCGGCGTGGGAGTGGGCGACTGGGTGCTGAGCATCGATGGGGAGAACACCAGTAGCATGACTCACATCGAAGCGCAGAACAAGATCCGCGCCTGCGGAGACCAGCTTTCCCTCAGCCTGAGCAGGTAACGCCCGCGCTGCTCTCACCTGGGCCAGGGACCCCCACCGCCCACGCATGGTCCCCTCCTTAGCCCCTGCACCCAGTTCTGATGCCTATGCGCCACTCTGCAGGGGTGGGCTGCCTCTCTCGGAGCCTACAGGTTTGTGTCCCGCCCCACAGAGCCCATAAAGACCCAGTGCTTGGTTTGGCAGAGGGGTCAGCCTGGGCCGGGGAGGGGGAAGAGCCCAGCCTGAGACGGGTCTGGTCTATTCATCTCAGCTCAATCTGTTCTCCTGCAGAGTCCAGTGCCTCCTGGGGAAGCCACACAAGGTATGTGCTGCTCTTATCCCCGAGGCTGTGGGCACCAGCTCTGTCTCGTGGCGCGTAGGGCTGAGGGTCCCTGTTGCTTTGACGGCAGAACTTGTCTCTGGGCCCTTTCTGGAGGCTCTGGAATTAGCCCCGGGCTGCTCTTGGAGGGCACCAGGTGCTGGGGTTCCTGGTGGCAAAAAGGCGTGGTTGGCTGTAGGTTGGGGCAGATGCCAGTCACTCCACCCCAGAATGTAGGAGGGGTGTAATGGGGCACTGACCTCTGACCCCCTCCCTCCAAAGGGCCCTCTGCAGCAGGCCAATGGGCATCCCACAGGGAGCTGGGTGCCTGGCCATGCGCCTCCCAGTGCAGATCCTGCTGGGAACCCGGGCTTTGGTCTCCTCTTGCAGGGGCCGGCTCAAAGCGCTGTCCCAATGAGGGGCAGGGCTGGACCCAGCCATGAAGCTGCCTCCCGCCTTCAGTATTTGTTCACTGCCTTGGAGTTTCCCTGGCACTGGGCTGTGGGGCAGGCCACTGGTGCATGGTGTGGGCAGGTGGTATAGTGCAGCACATCAGCAGTCTGCCTGTCCCACGGGGCCCGCATCTGAGTGCGTTTGGCCAGGTGTCTCCTCCTTGTCACTAATTCGCTATTGTGCCCCCCAGACCTAGTTCCTGGGCTCATGGCTTCCCTTCATCCCCAGTGCATGGTGCTGTTCTGTGCCTCTTGCTGGGCGCCAGGCGGGCACACAGCAGCACTGGCTAGAGCCCGGAAGCAGCTGGTGGCTGAGTGCCACTCCAGAGTGCTCTCCAAGGTGCCAGAGGCTGTCCCCTTTGGACACCCCTGTGAGGCCAGGCATGGGCCTGGCTTTCTAGCATGGCTGCCCCACGGGATGCCCCTGCTCTTGGGCACTGGCCTGGGGCTGCCAGGTGCTCCTTGCATGCTGCCTGATGTGCAAGCCTCTGTGCTGTGTTTTGTCTCCCGCTCAGGAGTCATTCCCCTGCTCTCAGCCCCCGAAGTATAACTTCGTTCCTAGCACCACCCTCAACAAAACGGCCCGGCCCTTCGGGGCCAGCCCCACGCCCAACTCGCTGCCTGGGCTGGTGACGAAACCTGTGACGTACACGGCCCCCACCTGCACCCCCCAGCACAATGGGTATGTTGCTGTCCGTCACACTGCACTGCAGACTGGCCGGCTGGGCTCGGACCCTGCTCTGCAGGCCGGGCCTGGTTGCTCCCACCCTGAGGCCCTGCCTGCGTCTGGCCGTGCTGCACCCTGCATGTTGGATGTCTCGTGTGCATGCCATGAGCCCTCACGAGCCAGGGCCGCTCGCTGGCAGGACCTGGGCTGGCGCCCCTTCTGGGGAGCAGCGCCCATAGCTGTGGGCAGCATCTACATGGCTGGTGTTTCAGTGACCCCTGGTGGCTGGTTCCGGTATTGCAGTGCAAAAAAGCAGCAGCCCCCTTCATACACCTTGTTCACACAGACTGGCCGACCTGCCTCGCTGGCCCTGCGCTCCTCCCTCTCCCCTTCCTGATGTGGGCAGGATTCTCTTCCGGGGGGGGGAGGGGGGCGGGGCTCTGGCTGCCAGACCTCTCTGAGGAGCCAGGGCATGTTCAGCAGAGCCCAGCCTGGAGCCTTCCTGCCAGCTGATTGGCTATTGCTGGTGCCCCCTGCACCTGGCCAGCTGCTGGCAGGGTACCTGGGACTCCCCGGGTGTGGGCTCTCCTGCCCATCTGGGGAGGGCACTGGCTGTGCAGTGAAGCCACAGGCTGTTCTGTTGAGCTGGGGGCTCCTTTTGTGCCACCTCCCCCAGCATGTGCCGTGCCTGGCCTGGCTCTCCTGGGCGTGCTGAGGGTAGGGTTGCAGCAGGGTCCCTCCAGGGTTGAGCCGAGCTGCCAGAGCTGGTGTGGGGAGCTCTGGGGTTCCTGCGTGTGGCCTGTGAACTGGTGCCCTCATCTTTGCACTGTGCAGTTACTTCGCCAAGCTGGGATCCTTTCCCATGGTCCACCGGGAGCCTGGCGCTTGGCTGCAGAGAGCTGAGCCCTGACCCAGCCCTTGAACTTGGTGCCCCAGAGAACCCCTGGCCAGGTCCAGTCTGTAGTGGGCGATGTGCTGTGATCTGTTGCTGACTCTGTGCTCTGGGGCACCCTCTCCTGCGGCCTGGCAGATGGCAGCCAGAGACGCCCGAGTGGGGTCTGAGTGAGGGCTGGATGTAGGGAGGGTTGGGCCTTTCTCAGTCTCACTCTGCAAGTGTCTCTTGTGGGTGCAGTGGGGCTAATCTCTCTCTTCCCTCCTTTCCTCTTCTCCTTCTCTCCTCCCCCAACTCTGCAGGTGCAGAACCTTGACAAGTCAGTAAGCCTTTTTCCTCTTCTCTGCATCCCCTCCCCTCCCCTGGGTCCTTGGGCTGGTGCCCACCCCCCTCTGGTCTCTAGTACCATCCTGCTGCCTTGCTGCATCCCTCCTCTCCGCTCAGGGAGGAGTGGGACCTATAGCCTCTGTGTCCCCTAGAGCCGACCCCTGTATCTGTCTGGTCCCCTCCCCAAGTGCCATGCTGGGGTGTGGCTGGGTGGTGGCCCTGTGCAGAGGGAGGGTTCCTGTCCAAGGGCGTCGCTCCTTGCCCAAGGGAGGAGATTTCAGGACTAGTCTGATCGCTGGCGGCAGCAAATTAAAGCTAAGGGGAACATCCCGACCCAGCACCCACAGGCTGCCTGGGCTTGGCCAGCTGCCCCTCCCTGGCTTTGACTTTGAGTGGGGAGCAGCTACCTCCTCTGGGAGCATGGTGCTGACTCCAGGCAGGGCCTGGTTGGGGCAGTCACAGGGGAGGGGCCTTTGGGACCCTGATGCTGCTCCACCCCTCCGCAGCCAGGGCGGGTGTCTGCAGAGAGCAGCTGGGTGTCACTGGCCAGTGACTGGGAGGGTGTCCCTTGCCCAGGTACATGCTCTGTAACCTGCGGGCGGTGGAGCAGCCTGTGCCTGGAGAGGTCATGGCCCAGCACGGGGCTCCACTGCCAGCAGAGGCCTTTTCCTGGTCGCGCCGGGGCTGGGATTTTCACCTGACTCACCTGTGCTCTTGTTGCCTCTCTCCTGGCCCCAGGGTCGGTGCCAGCCCCAGCCTGCCAGAGGGGAAAACTCAGCCCCGTGGAGACCTGGGCCGCTCCTACATGGAGGATGAGTAAGGGGGGGGGGGAGATTCGGTGTCTGTTGCTCGTTGGCATGTTGTGCTGTTGTGTTCCTGGGCCCTGAGCTGCTTGCCCGAGGGAAGGTGTCAGCGGGCTGCCCAGCCAGCGAGGGGACACCTGTGGGAAAGGGGGGGTGTTTGGCTCGTGTCCGAGTGATGTGCCCCATCGGGGTGGGCTGCCCAGACCCTGTTGTGGGTTGCAGCGGGGGAGGGGGACACAGGATTCTGCTGGCAGTCCCTCCGTGCCCTGTGTGACGAGGGGTGTGCCGTGCGTGCTGGCTGAGCGCCCTGCCCTTCTGTCTGCGCACAGGCACGCTCTGCGGCTAATGAGCCCCCCCACCGGCCTGCCCAATGACTCCAGCAAAAAGCGTCTGATTGAGGATACGGAGGACTGGCAGCCTCGCACTGGCACAACCCAGTCCCGCTCCTTCCGCATCTTGGCCCACCTCACGGGCACAGAGTTCAGTAAGTGCCTCTCTCTGGGTCCTGGCACGTGCGGGCTGATGGACGGGACGCCAGGTCTGGGTTGGCTGGCAGCCCTGCTCTGATGGGACTGGACAGGCCTGGCACCCTTCTTTGCCAGGGGCCTGCTGGTGGCCGGTGGCCTGCAGGGTACGGAGTAGCCAGTCTCCCTGCAGAGCTGAGTGCAGATAGCTCTTGGACAGCTGTGTGGGATGGGCTGCCCTTGGCAGGCAGGCTCCCAGCAGCGTGCCAGGTGCCTTCCCCCTGTGTGCTCTGTGGGCCTGCCCAAGACCAGTCCCTTCTGCTCACGGAGTCTGGCTGACTCTGGACGCCTTGTATTGCCTCAGTCTAGCCCTCGCTGCGCAGCTGGCTGGGGCAGGAGTGGCCAGTGGGCTCAGCGGGAGCCAGTTGTTGGGGCCAAGGGATGGTGCTTGTGGGCTTCCTCCTTTCCCCCTCGGGGGGGTGTCCAACTGTGACTTTTTCTCTCTGTCTCTTCTCTCCTGCTGATCTCAGTGCAAGATCCAGATGATGAGCATGTTAGAAAAGCCAGGTAAGGGCTGTGGGCACTCGGGTTACCGCATGGGTGCCTGTCTGGGGGTTGTCCCTGCTGCCCTGGACTCTGCCACTCCTGGCCTTGAGGCTAAACCGGCCTTCCTGCTGGCAGGCCCCTCGCCTGGCCTTGCCATCTCATAGGCCCTCGTGCTGCCTTTAGCCTCTGCTGGAGGGGCTGGTCGGCGGTCCTGACGCTCTCCCTCCCCGGTTGGTTGCATGATGTCATGTGGCTGCTCTTTCTTGTCCTGATTTCTGCCAATGGAGCCTCTTCCTCCCTCTGGCACTAACCTCTCCTCCTCCCTCCCCATCTCTGTCCGTCTCCTTCCTTCCTTCCTTTCAGAGAAAAGTTTGTCACTGAGCTTCAGAGCCCTCGCTACACTGGCCTGCGCGACTGGCACCACCAGCGCTCCGCCGTCTCTCTGAACGTGAAATCCTGAGCAGGGCCTGGCCTTGTGCTGGGAGCCTGCACCTCTCCGCCCCGGGCTGGTGCGGCCACATCACATGCCTTCGCCTGGGGAGGGGCATCCGCCTGACTCCTAAACGTACCCAGCTGGGAGCGCCTTGCGCCGTGCGGTCTGCTCTGCCTGGGCTGGGGAGGGGCCGGCCCTGGGCAGGACGCATTGTGTGGCACTGAGCAGGCTGGGATGGAGGCTATCAGCACTGGGGCCCTGGCCTCAGACCCCAGGGGAGCAGAGGGACTCCATTGCTGCATGTCCTTGCCCTGTCACGCTAGGCTTCCCCAAGAGCCCCAGCCCCCTGGGGTGGCTACACTACCCTCGCTCTGCCCAGGGGAAACCTTGAGCAAGTGGAAGCTGGGACGGCTGCCTGGAGTGTCCTCTGGGCCTGTGTTCCCACGGGGGGCCTGTGGCACTGGGGCCAGCTGCGTCCTGTTCCCATGAGCTGCCCAGGCTGAGTGGCTGCTGTTCCCAGATGCCCTCTGGCTGTGCTCATAGTGTGAGGGCCTGGCTCGCACCCAGCGCCTCCTTGGGGCTGTCTCCACACTTACCCAAACTAGACGGGGACCTAGGCTGGAGGGTGGGTCTAGACGGAACGTCCACCTGCCTAGCCCAGCAGAGGTGACTGGTGGGTGGCGAAGGGCTCTGGGAGCAAGCGCAGGCTGCTGGGTTCTGTGCCGTGGGGCAGGCCCCTCTGAGCCTGTTGCCTTGCTGTGATGGGCTCGCAGTGCGCCCCAAGGGCTGATGTGATGTGACCTGTGCTCTCGGTGGGCTGAGTGTTGGGGAGTGGGCTGGGGCTGGGCCCTGGGTCTGCCCAGCACAGCTGCTCGCTGGACCCTTCTGTAGCACAATAAAGATTCCTGTTCTCGTAACTGGCTCCTAGTCGTCATTGCTGGCAGGAGGGGCTGGCTAGGGCACTAGCTGCCAGCCCTGCAGGGGTGCCTGGTGCGCCCTGGGCCCCGTCGGGGGCCTGCAGCCCAGCAGAATGCGGCACCCCTCGGCCTGAGCTGCAGCAGCTGGGGGGAACCTCTCTGCTCTGCTGTCTGCAGAGCCTGGCAGCCTTTCCCCCTTGGGCTGGCCCCCGCCCTGCAGCAAACCCAGCTCCAGTGCACCCTGGGGCTTGCGTAGGGAGCTGTCCATGGACTCCTCTGGGCTGCTGGCACAGGTCCCCCACGGGTGGGCATTGCTGCAGGCTCCTGGCCTTTCCACTCCTGGTCTGTCAGGCACAGCTCCAGCAGCCGGTGCTGCCTCAGGGAGGGACTGTACCCAGCTGTCCCTGGGCCTGGGGATTGGCCCCTGGGAGCTGCTGGAGAGGCTCTGGGGTGAGAGGTGAGAAAGGGGTGGCTGTGTTCCCTCCAACCCTGTCCTGTCACCTCTCTCAGGCCTAGGCTGAGAGCTGCAAGGCCCAACTGTCATGAGCTGGGGGCAAGCTCTCTGCCCCCCTGCAGCCTGGAAGGGCCTGTGCGTTCTGCTCATCCCTTGCCGGAGGTGGGCTGCTGCCTCCCCTCACCCCTAGCATCTCCCAGCAGGGCTGCAGCCAGCTGCTCTGGCCTGTCTGTGGGCATCCTGCCAGCTGGGTGCCTGGGGTCAGGGGCTGTCAGGCCCCGCATGGGACCCCTTCCCTGTGGACAGGGGATGCTGGGTTTGCCAACAGGGAGGAAGAAACTATAGAGTCCAAGAAAACCCCCTTGTGTGGGGCTGGGCCTAATGGATCGAGCAGCGAGTGGGCAGCTTCTCCAGCCCCATTGGAGCAGCAGGGCCCGTGAGGAGGTGGGACTGGGCCATGTTACCCCAGGGTGAGTGAGTGTAACGGGGGAGGGGGGTGTTGATCCCCACAGTGAACTGGCAGCTGGTCCTCTCACAACCGTGGGGACGCCGCGTGGCTGCTCAGGGCACCAGCGTTGGCCCAGAGCAGGAAGTGCCCCCAGCTCTGCGATATTGGGTCACTGACGAACCAAACCAGCCACCAGGGGGTGCTGCCGCACAGCAGGAGGGGGGTGGCTGCCTGGCCTGAGCCCCTGCTGGGGTAGGAGAGCGCCAGGCCCTGGGCTCCTGCCCCATCCAGGGCGGGGGGCGGGGGGTGGGGGGTGGCCAGCTGGCAACTGCATTAATTGGCTGTTCTGTAGCCAGGTGTCTGGGCTGGACCCGTCTGCGGTGGCAGTGCTGAAGGTGGAGCCTGATCCCGGTAAGCAGGGGGTGCTGGGCATGGGCACTGCATGGCGCCGTCTCTCGCGGCTGTGGGGCAGAGTGAGGCCTTGGTGCCCGCAGCAGGGTGCATGCTGGGGGCCTGGGCCAGGCTAGGGGCTGATCCTTCTCTGCCAGCCCCTTGAGGGGTGGGGCTGGGGTGCCTGTTTCTACGCTCTGCCCCAGGCTAGCCCAGCGCAGCTGTATCACCTGGGAATCCCTCTGGGGACTGTTACAGGTTCTGCAGCTCCCAGGCCCCCAGCTGCTCCGGGCCCTGCCAGCCGCCCCCCCTGGGCTGTGGACCCTTCCTTTGCTGAGCGCTATGCGCCCGACAAGACCAGCACCGTGCTGAGCAAACACAGCCAGCCGGCCATGCCCACGCCCATGCAGAACCGCAGCTCCATCGTCCAGGCCGCACAGCAGCCCCCCGAGGGCACCAGCAAAACCCCCATCTGCTACCAGTGCAACAAGGTCATCAGGTGAGTGGCGTGGGGCCCCTCCGCCATGTGCAGGGGCTGCTGGTCACCTGGGAGTGGCCTGGCAGCTCCCGCTTCCTGAGGGAGGAATGAACCCGCTGGGCTGGGCTGTGGGGGCAGCTGGCTCACGTAGCGCTCAGCCATGCTAACTCCTCCCCTGCCCCGCCTCTAGGGGACGCTACCTGGTGGCCCTGGGGCATTACTACCACCCGGAGGAGTTCACATGCTGCCAGTGCAGGAAGGTGCTGGATGAGGGGGGCTTCTTTGAGGAGAAGGGCTCGGTCTTCTGCCCCAAGTGCTACGACATGCGCTATGCCCCCAGCTGTGCCAAGTGCAAGAAGAAGATTGGTGGGGTGAGTCTGTCTGCGTGGAGCCCTCCCCCCTTGGGGCCCCGGTCCAGTCCCCAGCAGCCTGGGCGGGCGTGGGCTCTGGGGCGGGGGCCAGGCAGTGCGGGGCTGCCCCAGCGGGGGGCAGGGCTGGCGGGGGCTGGGTGGTGCGGTGTGGGGCCCTGGGGTGGGGGCCAGGCAGTGTGGGGCTCTGGGGCAGCCCAGCGGGGACTGGGTGGTGGGGGAGGGTGCTCTGGGGCAGCCCAGCGGGGGCCGGGCTGACGGTGCCGTTCCCTTTCCCAGGAGATCATGCATGCGCTGAAGATGACGTGGCACGTGCAGTGCTTCACCTGCGCTGCCTGCAGAACTCCCATCCGCAACCGCGCCTTCTACATGGAGGAGGGGCAGCCCTACTGCGAGAGAGGTAGGGGGTGTCCTGGCCCCTTCCCCACCCCAGGGATGCTGGGATTGCAGCTGCCCCATGTCACCCCGTGGCCTCACAGAGCTGCGTGGGGCAGGGAGAGGAAGCTGTGGTCACTAGTTACTGCTCCAGCCCCTGGGCTGCCCCCAGCGTTGCCTGGGCCTCTCCGAGCAGCCAGGGCCGAGAGCAGGAGCCAAGCAGGCAGCACTGAGCCAGACACCCTGCGGTTCCCGCCCTGGCAAAGGGAGGGGCATCCTCCCCTCCACAGGGAGGGCCCCCCCCCCCCCGTCTGCCACTGGCCTGGCCTCAGTGATGGCTGCTGGGCAGTGCCAGAGCTCCCAGGTTGCCATGGTGATGACAGTGAAGTACCTCATCAAAGCAGAGTGCTGCATGGCATCCTGGGAAATGGGGTCCCCCATTCTACAGACACTGGTTTTCCTGCACTATTCGCCTGGGGGGGGTTTTGGGGATGGGATTGGCGGTGGCAGCGAAATCCCCTCCACAAAGCGGGTGGGGCCGGCGGCAGCAGCACACGCAGACCGAGGGGAAACATGCATGGGGACGTGCTGCTGGCTCCTGGGGCCCCGTCCCCAAACCTGGTCTCAAGGCTGGGCTGGCAGGGGGCTGTGGGTCGGGACTGAGGGGTCTGGGGGAGCCCTGGGCTGGGCTGGCAGGGGCTGCGGGTTGGGACTGAGGGGCCTGGGGGAGCGCTGGGCTGGGCTGGGCTGGGCTGGCAGGGGCTGTGGGTCGGGACTGAGGTGCGCTGGCAGAGCTGTTACAATGGGGCAGGGGATGGCCACCCATTACCTGAGCGTTAGCCCCAGTTAGAGCCAGGCACAAATAAAAACCCACCCACAAAGCAACCTCCGGACTCCCCCAGCCCCCGTCATTCCCAGCCCGGCTCTCTCAAGGGGGTTCTCTGGGGAGGCCTATCTCAGCCCACTCTCTCCCCAGACTACGAGAAGATGTTTGGCACAAAATGCCGTGGCTGTGACTTCAAGATTGATGCTGGTGACCGGTTCCTGGAGGCGCTGGGATTCAGCTGGCATGACACCTGCTTCGTCTGTGCGGTAAGAGCAGCCCCTCCCTATTGCTCACCCTGAGATAATAGGGCTGGCCCCTGCCGGGGGGGGCTCCTCACCCTGCCCCAGCCTCTTTGCTGGCGGTGGCATGAGCAGGATTGGCTGCACCTGCTTCTTGTGCTGAGCTGGCCTGTGTTGGGGGCAGCTCCAGCTGCCCTGTGCCCCCTCAGAGGGCTGTGGCAGGTCTCTGCCAGGTGTGGGGAGGGAAGGGTGTGGATGGAGTGTTGGGGAGGGAGAGCTGGTCTTTCCCTGTTGACCTCCTGCTCTCTCCTTAGATCTGCCAGGTCAGCCTGGAAGGGAAGACGTTCTACTCCAAGAAGGACAAACCCCTCTGCAAGAGCCATGCCTTCTCCCATGTTTAAGGGGAGGCTCCCGCTGCCACACTGCACACGTTGGCCCTGCACACACCTGTCTCTGCCCCTTCTCTTGCTCCATGGGGCCCCAGGGAGCAGGGGCTGGAGCTGCCACTCCCTCTGCTGCTTCTGGCCTGGGCAGCGCCCTGCTCTGGCCTGCCTGGGTGGCAAAGCAGAGCCTGCTGCTCTCTTGCCCCTCAATGGCCGGTCTTCTGTCTGGACTATCTTCTCTACCCCTGTGGTGTCTCACCTGGGCCTGCAGGGGGACCAGGCAGTGCTGGGGCCACCTGTCCCCTCCCTTCTGTACCCACAGCCAATGGAGCCAGGCACCTCCCCTGGGGGCTGGACCTGTCCCATGCTGAGCCCAAGAGTGGGAGAGGCTTGCTGGAGCAGGGCTGCTCTGACCTTACAGGGTGGCCAGCTGGATCCACCGTCTTCCCCCTCCCCACCCGCCCCACGTGGGACTGGTGCCTCTCACCTGGCCAGGCTGCTAGCTAGCTGGAAGCTATGGGGGGAGTGGGGGGATCCTGTAGGGCTGCTCTGTTCCCCTTTATCAGGGGCCCTGGCCTTGCTGCAAGCCCCCAGGCTCGCTGTGCAGGAAGCCCTTGCTTCATGGGCAGGGCACACTTACAGTCCCGGAGCCCAGGCCTGCCTGGTGCCTGCTCTTGGCTGTCCTGCAAGGAGCTAGTCCACACCAGCCACATAGCTGCACTGAATACTACTGGCCTTGTTCCCTGCCACCACGCAGCTGCTATCCTACCTGGCCTACACACCAGGCCTGGCCCCGCAGCCCCCTGAGGGCTGCTGAGAGGTGGGGTGGGTCTCTGGCCCTGTGCTGTCTGGTGCCCCTGCACAAAGGCTTTTCCTGGCTCCCGGTCCTGCAGTGTCCCCAGGCGAGGCAGTAGCAGACTTGCTGCCCCTGTGGGACTAACCTGGACTTTGCAAACACGGAGGTGAGGGGGAAGCTGAAACCCGTGGGGAAGAGGAAGCCCCTCACCCTGCCTACAGAAGCTGCTACTTCACGGGTGGGGCTGTGGGGCAAGGAGCTGAGCCCTCTGTGAAGCCGGCAGTGACAGGCCAGGACCTAGGAAATGCCTTTGCCCCCAGCTTGGCTGCCTCACCCAGAGCTGCCCTGCCTGCGGGGGGCAGTACGTGGTGGAGCCACGGTGCTTTTAGTGCCTTAATAAACACTATCTAGCAAGCGGCAGCTGCCTGGAGCCTGTGGTTCTTGAAGAGCATGGGGCAGGGCCCGTGTGCCTTTGAGTCCTTCCCCAAGCCATCGGCTGAAGGCTTCTGTGGCTTTCCTGGGGGAAACTGCCCCCCATCTTCCCTGCTGCCTTGTCCCGAGCTGGGCAGGACCTACGCCCTCTTCTGGGCATGAGATGCTGCAGGGGAGGACAATCCCCCACTGCTGCGCCTGAGTCCCAGGAGGTGTCTGCCACCAGGGCCTCGGGAAAGCACCTGGCCATGGCTCTGAGCCAAACAAATCCAGGCTGTCAGGGAGGCCCTTCACGCAGCAGCTCCCCCAGGGCGCAGAGGAGGGGACAGGCCCCAGCGGAGTGTGATGAGCAGTTCACTAAAGGGGTTAATCCAAGATGTCTGCCTGGGCAGCCGCAAAACAGGTGCGAGGGAAGGGGGCTGCTGGTTCCCCCAGGAGCAATTCAGGCTGTAGCTGAGACGCTGAATGATTCCTTTGCGTGAGTCGGCCCCCCTGAGGATGGTGGAGACACCTCCCTCCCACCTGCTCTTTCCTGGCAGCAAAGGGGAGGCACCAGCAGCGAGCGAAGGGTCGGACAAAGAGAGGCCGGAACAAACCGATCATTTAAAATGTACTAAGTCATCAGGCCCCCGTGGCTAGGTCAAACCAAGGGTTCAGTGCGCGTAAGCGTGAATTAGCGGAGCTGGTGCTCCCGGACCCAGGGAACTGCTGTAAGAACAGCTCCGGACTGGAGGGTAGTAAATGTATCCACACGTCAGCCAGGTTCAGAGGGGAATGGGGCTGGCTG
This sequence comes from Malaclemys terrapin pileata, assembly GCF_027887155.1. NCBI lineage: Eukaryota > Metazoa > Chordata > Testudines > Emydidae > Malaclemys > Malaclemys terrapin. The sequence goes on along the minus strand of NC_071512.1, from coordinate 743,322 downwards.
ACCAGTAAGCCGTAGCTCTGGGCCTGGGGAGTGGGGCTGGCTGACCAGTAAGCCGTAGCTCTGGGCCTGGGGAGTGGGGCTGGCTGACCAGTAAGCCGTAGCTCTGGGCCTGGGGAATGGGGCTGGCTGACCAGTAAGCCGTAGCTCTGGGCCTAGCGAAGGGCTTGGATTGAGGATTAATAATCGAATACCTTGTAGGTCGTGCTATGACCGAGTCTAGCCAGCAGGGGTTCTGTAAAGGAAAATTTGCTAATCTATGAGGATTTTTTGGCTGTGGTGACACTAGTAGATGATGGGGAATCAGCTGATGTAATTATTTAGATTTCAAAGACCTTTGGCAAAGTCCCAGGCGAGGAGCAAAGTGTTCAGGGAGTGAGAGCGAAGTATTGTTATGGAGCAAAGACTGGCCCGGAGACAGACAGCCAAGAACAAGGGGAGACAGTTCACATTCTAGCAAAAGGTCAGAAGTGGGGCCTGGAGCTTCCTGACTAGGTTGGGTCCTAGATTTGCTAATGAGCTGTGTTAAGGTTCCCCACTCTGACACTTGGAGGGCAGAAGGTGGGGCCTGCAAGGACTCTACAAATTAATACTGGCCACTCCAGGCTTGTATTAAACTCCCAAGGATACAGCTTCTCTCTGACCTTGGACTGGTAGATGCTGCCACCACCCAAATGCAAAACCCCTTTGAGAGCCCAGGAAGGTGCACGTGGGAATTCCTTCCTGTGGGTACCCTCAAGCCCTTCCATCCCCCCCTCTGGGGAAGAGCTGAGAAAGCTAATTCCCCCTGGGAACTTAGGCACTTGCTAGATTTGGGGGTTGGGGGAACCCTCCAAGGATTAAGCATCCAGAATAGATTTCTTAAGGTGCAGTTTAAAGATTACAGGCAAAATAAAAGCACCTGGGTTTAGCACAGAGGAGTCCACAAGCCATAAAGAAATAAAAGGGGTAAATCTAATCACATCTTCCTAACATTTCCTGATCTACTTACATATCTGGGGTTTCAAATGAGTAGTTTCTAGGTATGATACTGATGATTTTTCATACGTGGCCCAAGCTTCTCACAGCATAGCTCTGTCCTGTCCGTCTCTCCCTGGAGCACCACCACAGACAGACAAAAGGGGAGTCTTATTTCAATTTTCAAAAGTTCTAGCCTTTCCATGGGCTCTTTTGGCCAGGTGCCCACTCACTTCCTTTTACCTAGGCACAACAGTGAGACTTTTTAACCCTTTACAGGTAAGGCAATTAGAGAATAGCTCCTAAGAGGGATTTTATAGCTACTGGCTGGCTGGGTGTCCATAAAAGGGAGCTCCGCCCCCTTCATTTATCACAAGCTGGAAAGGGGGTGAGCAGACAGCTAGCAACATTTGCAATAACACAATTATTCAGAGAAGATTAAGGAACTTCAGCAAGCCCTGACCAGGCCTGGGGAATGGGTCACATGATGGAAAATTAAGCTCAATGCTGAAAAAGGGAAATAATGCACCTTGGAAGGAAAAATTTGAACTGCTCAGCTGGCTTACAGGGGTCTGAGCTCTCCGCTCGGAGAGGGACCCTGGGCATCACTGCTGATAGCTCAGTGGAGACCCCTGCTCAACGTGATGCTGTGGGTAAAAGCACAAATTGGGCTGGGTAAAGAATGGGCTGGAGACTAATCTGGAAAGTACAATGCCGCTCTGTAAATTGCTGCCCCACTGCAGCGGGCTGGTGTGGTCAGTACTGGTCGGCCCAGCTCCAGCAGGACCTGCAGTCCCAGAGGAGGGGCAGAGAACAGTGACACGACTGAGCTGGGCCCTGGAGAACTCTTTTCTGAAGTGAGAGTGACAAGATTGGGACTGTCTGCCGGCAGTGGCCAGTGCCAGGTGCTTCGGGGGATTGAACAGGACAATCATCAAGTGATCTCCACTCCCAGCTGCTGGCAATCAGAGCATGGGGCTGCATCCCTGCCCATCTGGCCTAATAGCCCTTGATGGACCTGTCCTCCATGAACGTGTCTCGTTACAGCTCCACCTTCACATGCCCTGGCAGTGAGTTCCACAGGTCGTGTGCGCGTTGTGTGCTGCTCCCTAGCAGGACGCAGCAGCCCGGCAAGGTGGGCCTGGCCCCTGTTGCTTTGCTTACTGCTGGCTGGGCAAATGTCAGCATTCCCCATTTCACTGCTCCCCATGTGAGCGGAGCCACAAGTGGTACAGGGGGCAGAGCTCTCTGGCCAGGCCAGGGGCTACCGCTCAAAGTGCTGCAGAGCGAGAGACGCCAGCAAGCTTTGGCATGAGGTGGGAGCTTGGGGATGGGCGGAGCCGGGACTGGGACTCTGCCCAGTCCAGCTGCCTTGAGAGAACAAAGCTCCCAAAGGCTGAACTCTCCAGCGGCATCCGCACGACGGGCCCAGAGCAGCCTGCAAGCAGCACCGGGCGAGGTGGCAGCTGCCCAGACCCTGCCCAGCAGCTGTGGGCAGGAGCCTGTGTCAGCTCAGGAAAGGCTGGTGTGCAGGGACATTTGGAGAGGCGCTGGAGCTGGAGTCCAGGCAGGACCCAGGGCCCTTCCTGTCTCTGGCGGAGAGCACCAGGGGGCTTTAACAGGCGGGAGCCCCTCACCATTGCATTTGATCTGACGCATGGTGCTGAGCCAGTGGGGTCAGCAGCACTGACCACAGGGACGAGTGCCCCCTGCAGGGCTGCACCCTGGTACCACGCTGGGGCATTGGAGTCGGTGCTGGCTGCAGGAAGCGTCCCCCGCCCCCGGAGCCCCCTGCAGCACCATTGTAAGCGTTCCTTGGGTGGTGACTTCCTTAGGTCCCGTCTGATTCCCAGCTTGTGCCATCGGCTCTCGGGTGAGCTCAGGGCTGGGTGAGGGGGCGGCACGGCCAGGAGGCGAGCGTGAGTGACAGAGGAGGGGCCTGGACAGCAGATTCCCTGCCGAGGAAGATGCTAAGACCAGTTCCTGGCTCTAATGGTGCCAGTGGCTGGGGCAGGCTCCTGGGGGAAGGTCCCAGGCTGTGGGACGTGGCAGGAGTCTGTGGAATTGCAGGAGCAGGGCCCAATGGGTCGTGCGCCCAGTCAGCAGAGCCTGAGGATGGCTAATGCTTGGGAGGAGGCCCCCAGGCTGCAGCCAAGAGCGGGCCCTTGGTGGGGGATGTTGCCTGCCTACGTGCAGGTCACCGGGGGGCTGCTGTTTTCCAGGGGGCTGAGATCTGGGGCACGGCCATTGGCTGCCTTCTAGCAGCTTCCCGCACCTGTAGGCTCCAGCCTTTCCTTTGGGAACGCTGGCCAGGAGCCAATGGAGCTGGGAGCAGCGCTTCATTTGCGGCAGGGCTGAGCCCTGGCGCCCCCGGGCCTGGCAGGGCTGATACAGTGACCAGGTGTCCTGATTGGATAGGGACAGCCCCGATGGTTGGGTCTTTTTCTTATATAGGCTCCTATTCCTCCCACCCCCGTCCCGATTTCTCACAGTTGCTGTCTGGTCCCCCGAAGGGCTGAGCCCCGGCGCCCCTGGGCCTGGCCCGTGAGTTGGGAATGTAAAAAACCAGCTTGAGCTCTGACCACACTGTCATTACAAATTAAGCCCAGGCTGGGGGTATGAAACCAACTGTGCAGTGCTCCCCGGGGGGCATAGCACCCGCCTGCCAAGCCAGAAGGTGGCACAGGAGAAGTGGCAGGTTGGCACCTACCACATACAGTGCCATGGCCACCCAGCAGCCGCACTCACTGTAGGGGGCAGGGAGCGGGGCACCAGGATGCTCTGAAACGAAGTGGTAGCCAGGGCCCACGCACTGCACGGCAGGGCCTGCCCGCGCTCCTGCTGCAGGGAGAGGGCAGCGAGGAAAGGAGGCGCGTGGTCCCTGCCCTCTGCTTGCCTCATGCCCAGGTGCCAGCCGGAGGAATGTAGGCTGGGATGAGGGTGGCCAGTCTCAGCTGACGCAGCGGGGAGGGGACTGGGCCTAGGGCACCGTTCCTGCCAGAGGTGTCGTGCCGCCCAATGGGGCAGCAGAACCACAGATTAGAAAGTCAGTGCATGGGACAGAGTGTGGGGGCGGGGGAGGGGCCCGGGGGGGAGGCAGGACGGTGGGTGGGTGCGCTGTGGGGTCCGGGCGGTGGGTGAGGGGCGCTGGGGGGGTCCGGGCGGTTCAGGGGGTCCGGGCAGTGAGTGGGGGCGCTGGGGGGGGCTTTGGAGGGGTTGGGTGGTTCGGGGGGTCCGGGTGCTGGGGGGGTGGACGGTGGGTGAGGGGCGCTGTGGGGGCACTGGGGCGTGCGGGCAGTTCGGGGGGGTCTGGGCGGTGAGTGGGGGCGCTGGGGGGTGTTGGGCGCTGGGGGGGCGGACGGTGGATGAGGGGCGCTGGGGGGCACTGAGGGGGCGGGCGGTTGCGGGGCGCTGGGGGGGCGGACGGTTGCGGGGCGCTGGGGGGCACTGAGGGGTGCAGGCGGTTGCGGGGCGCTGGGGGGTCGGTGGGTGGGGGGCGCTAGGGGGCACTGAGGGGGGCGGGCGGTTGCGGGGCGCTGGGGGGTCCGGTCGGTGGGTGGGGGGCGCTGGGGGGCACTGAGGGGTGCGGGCGGTTGCGGGGCGCTGGGGGGTCCGGACGGTGGGTGGGGGGCGCTGGGGCGGCACTGAGGGGTGCGGGCGGTTGCGGGGCGCTGGGGGGTCCGGACGGTGGGTGGGGGGCACTAGGGGGGCGGGCGGTTGCGGGGCGCTGGGGGGTCCGGTCGGTGGGTGGGGGGCGCTGGGGGGCACTGAGGGGTGCGGGCGGTTGCGGGGCGCTGGGGGGTCCGGACGGTGGGTGGGGGGCGCTGGGGCGGCACTGAGGGGTGCGGGCGGTTGCGGGGCGCTGGGGGGTCCGGACGGTGGGTGGGGGGCACTAGGGGGGCGGGCGGTTGCGGGGCGCTGGGGGGTCCGGACGGTGGGTGGGGGGCACTAGGGGGGCGGGCGGTTGCGGGGCGCTGGGGGGTCCGGTCGGTGGGTGGGGGGCGCTGGGGGGCACTGAGGGGTGCGGGCGGTTGCGGGGCGCTGGGGGGTCCGGACGGTGGGTGGGGGGCACTAGGGGGGCGGGCGGTTGCGGGGCGCTGGGGGGTCCGGTCGGTGGGTGGGGGGCGCTAGGGGGCACTGAGGGGGGCGGGCGGTTGCGGGGCGCTGGGGGGTCCGGACGGTGGGTGGGGGGCACTGAGGGGGGCGGGCGGTTGCGGGGCGCTGGGGGGTCCGGTCGGTGGGTGGGGGGCGCTGGGGGGCACTGAGGGGGGCGGGCGGTTGCGGGGCGCTGGGGGGTCCGGTCGGTGGGTGGGGGGCGCTGGGGCGGCACTGAGGGGTGCGGGCGGTTGCGGGGCGCTGGGGGGTCCGGACGGTGGGTGGGGGGCACTAGGGGGGCGGGCGGTTGCGGGGCGCTGGGGGGTCCGGTCGGTGGGTGGGGGGCGCTGGGGGGCGGGCAGGGCCGGGATGCGGCGCTGAGGCCGGGCGGGCGCGGCGGCGGGCGGAGCCGACCCGCCTCTGGCCCGCCCCGCCCGGCCCGCCCGGCTGCTGCAGTGTCTCCGAGGCAGGCAGGCGGCGGGTCCTTCGCGCGGCTCCCCGGCATGGCTGGCGTGAGCTTCGGGGCGCACCGGCTGGCGCTGCTGGCCGCCTACCAGGAGGTGATCGGCGAGGGGAGCCCCACGGACTGGTGAGCGGCGGCGCGTTGGGCGGCCCCGGGGCGCGGCGCGGTGCGGTGCGGCGCGGGGGGACCGAGCCCCGGAGCCCCCCGAGCCCCCGGCCGGGGCCGAGCCGCGGCCACGAGCCGCCCGAAATGGTGCGTGGGCGGCGGCGGGGGGACCCGCCGGGCTGGGAGCCGGGGCCAGGCCCTGGGGCGCGCTGCGGGGCGTGGGGCGCGCCCGGCTCCAGGGGCCCCGGACCCGAGCGAGCCCGGCCCCGGCCGCGGCTACGGCCCATCTCCGCGGAGCCTCCCGCCCCCGGTTCCCAGCGCCGCCCCCGGCCCGGCCCGGGCGCTTCGGGGCTGCCGGGCCTTCGGGGTGCAAGTGTCTGTAGCGACAAGCCGCACAAAGGAGGGTGGGGCTGGGGGGAGGGGACGAGGCGGTTGGGGGGCTGGGGGATGGAGGGGAGGGAAGGAGGCGGGAGGGGGATAGTGGGGGGGCGGTCAGGTTGCCAGCCGTGCCCATCCTCCCGCTGGCCCCGTCACCGCTCCCGTGGGCTCCGTTCCCAGCCCTGCGGTCCGGCTCCAGCAGGCCCATCGCCTCTTGCCGGGGGGGGCCCTGGCCCACCAGGCACCCGCTGGGGATGGGCAGCTCTGGAGGCCCCATTTCCTTTCGTCTCTCCCCTTTCCCCCCTGCCTGTGCTGGAGGGACCCCCCCATTGCCTTCTGCTGGAGTGGCTGGTTCCCGTGCTGGAGACGGGCCCACAGGCCCCGAACTGGAGCCAGCACGGTTCCACCTGCGCTGGGGAGATGGGGAGTGCCGGGACCTGCTGGCTGGCATGGAGGGGCTGTGACCTTAGCCAGCGGGAGGGGGCAGTGAGGTCACTAGGCCTGCCCAGCACCTTGGGGTGCGGGCGGGCGGCTGTCTAATGGGCCCTAGTAAGTGGACTCAGTGCTGGGAGCCTGGGCCCGGGCTCTTGGGACCCTGGGCAGCAGTTTGTCACCTTTGCAGTTCCTTGTGCCATTGGTCTTCACTCGGCGTTCCTGGGACTGGCGCTTGCTCCATGTTGGCCAGGCTGGGAAATGGCCTCACCGTGTGCTCCGGGGCAGCCGAGTCTTTGTCTTTGGGTGAAGAGGCCCCGTGGCTTCGGTCCTGCCCCCCAGGCTCTCCCCGCTTTCTTAACGTGTCCCATCGCTGTCCAGTCATCCTTCCCCAACGGCCTGTGAGGTGCCAGGCTGGTGCCTCCCTGCCCCGTTGCGCAGACTGGCCAGGGCTCCAGCTCCTCGGGATGTTCACGTGGGAGCAGGGTCTCAGGGTGCAAAGTCTCTTGGTTTTGACACCCCCCTTTGGGGGTGAAATAGCGACGCAGCCCCTTGGCCAGACACCCCTGCGTCGGGGCTTTGTCCAGGGCATGGAGGGAAGCAAATGGCTAGCAGCCATGCAGGGCCGTGGCTGCATCCGGCGGCTCCCTGGGCTGTCAGGCCTGGAGCTTTTCTCTGCCCCCACTCGCTGGTCCGAGCCAACCAGGCCTGGGAAAAGGATCTGCACTGTCTGGCCCCTGAGCCACGCCCACCCAGCCACACCCATCTCCCTGGCATCTCCCCTCAGCTGGGTCTGCCCCCTCCCCCCAATAAATGACCCCAAATCAGTCTGCCTTCGCTTGCACATGAGTGAGGCTCTGCTCCGTGGCCTGGCCGCTTGGTCCCGCCCGCTGGCCCTAGCTGAGCGCTCTGTGCAAAGAATCTTGCCCTCGGCCCCTTTTGCATCTTCCTCCAGCTGCCGGATGGCCTGGCTGGCGCCCAGCTCCGCCGTTAGTGAGCCCCGGGGCCTGCTCCCTGCCTTGCCACTGTGCACCCACCAGGCCCTCCCAGCGAGTCTGCACTTCATCCCCTGCTGCTCTGCTCCGCTCCCTGCCTCTCTCGCCCCTCTGCCAAGGAGCAGGGGTGCTGCCCTTCTTCGTGGCCCTGCCCTGGTAAAGGGCCAGCAGCACGTCAGCCGCTCTTCTCCCACACAGGCCCTGGGGGCTTGGAGGGGCAGCAGCCCCCACCCACTGCCCCCTCCCCAACCATGTTATCGCAGAACAATAACGGGGGGCTGGGGCGAGGGTCAGGGAGCAGGCGCAGAGGTTTGTGGGGAGATGGCCAGTAAGCGGCTGATGCGGCAAGGGGGGCTGGGAGCTGGAGGCCGGGGCCAGCGTGGGCCCAAGCGAATTCTGACCTGCTTTGTGAAGCGAGGCTGGAGCGCTAGATCTGGGTGGGGGGCGAAGTGGGAAAGCTCCGTGGGGTGTGCAGGGAGGAGGGGTTTGAGATACCAAGCTAAAGGCAGCGCTGGGGATGGAGTGGAGCCCCTGGGGCTGAGGTGGACTCCCCGCCTTGGGCAGGCTGGAGCCCCTGGGGCTCCGGAGGAGGCTCTGAGCGTGTGGTGGGTGGAGGGCTGCATGGAGGCCCAGGCAAAGGGGAGACTTTGTTCCTGGCCCGGGGGCTGCTGCATGGAAAGGTGGCTGGAGCCAAGGCCCTGGGTTTGGTGGCGAGGGGAGCAGTGACCTAGGGGCCGGGCATCCACCAGCCCTTGGAGATGGCCAGAGTCGTGGACTGGGGTCGGGGCCCACTCTGGCATGGAGCAGGGGGCTTGTTGCTGGCGAGACGCGATCCAGGCCCCGGGAGCGCGAGGCTCCTAGGCCGAAGGGCCTGGCACGTCCTGGCTGGCTCTGGGGCTGCTGCCCCGTAGGCGCCAAACATGGGGCCTGATGCCACTGTGGGGTGAGGCCCAGCCTGCAGCCAATCTGATTGCAGGATGCAGATTGATCCACTGGCATTTGATTGGCCCAGGGGCCCTTGATGTCACGTGGGCTGCTGAGCAATTGCCCAAGTGGGGTGGGAGGCGGCCGGGCTCAGAGCAGAGATGGGGTGGGCAGGCCTGGCAGAGCTGCGTGGGCACCTGGCTAGGGGGTGTCCTACCCGAGACAGGCTGGGTGAGGCCGGAGGCGGCATGTGCCAGGCAGCAGGATAAGACCCTTGTTGCCCCCTGCCCAGGTGCTGAGTGCCGCCCCGGGCAGACCAGGTCCCGCCCTGCTCAGTCCCGCTCCAGCCTGAGGTCACCCCTGCTGGCCCCGGGGAGCGGCGGGCACACTGCACCTGGCTAATCCTGCAGACTGGCATTGGCTTCTCCCCCAGCAGCAGGTGGGGCCTCGTCCCTGAGAGGTCACAGCCAGGACCCCGTCCAGTGGGCCCTTCTGGCCTGTCTCGCTGAGCCTCGTCACCGCTCATCAAAGGGGGGCAGCAAATCTCTGCTCAGACCGACCAGGGGCTTGGCTTCTGACAGACTCCGCTGTGCTCTCCGGCTGGGACCCCGCTTCCAAGCCGCCCTCCCCCCCCCGTGACTCAGGCTGAGCTGAGCAGCCCCGCATGGGCCCGTCTGGCCCCCGGGGGCAGTGGGGGCTGCACCATGGGAAGGGGCAGGGCAGGGAGCGCTCCTGAGAGCTGGGGTGCCAGGCCCCAGTCTGCCCACTGGAGACGGTCCCCCAGGAAACACTCTGCGCATGCAGCACGGGCTGGCCAGGGGCTGAACAATGGGCTCCTTATGCAGCCAGTCCCCCAGCCAGCCATGCTGTGTGCTGCATAACAAGAGCTCCGGCAGCAGTGCGCTCTGGTCACCTCCTCCCCACCCACCCGCACGAGCCCGGTCGGGGCCCAAGGCTTTCAGAGACGCCCTTGTCCGGCCGCCTGGGGAGCACAGACCAGAGACCAGCCCCACACGGGAGCTTGCAGAAACCTCTCCCGTGGCTGGGGTGAGTGCAGCCCGCCCGGGGGCCAGAGGACCGCTTCAGCCGCGACTGCCCAGGCTGGGGCAGGAGCAGGACTTGCTCGCTGGGGTTTAGGCCTTGCTCCCTCCTTTGGGCACTCTGCCCCCTCCCTCTAGGTTGCTGCTGGGCGTGTAGTGCTTCTGGGGCTGACAGCCCTGGGAACCTGGCAGCTTCTTGGGAGGGGCAGCGGCCCCAACCACTGGGCCTGATTGTTCCTTTATAAAGATCTCAGGGGCCGGGCTCTCTGCTGGGGAAGCTGGGTGCACAGGGAGGAGGCTGGGGATGGGATGGGGTAAGGTGAGGTGGTGTGTGTGTGTGTGTGGCGGGGGGGGGGGGGCGGGGAGCGCTCCACAATCCTCTGGGAGAGAGACTGTGCATGAGTCGTTCTCAGGGCCTGGGCATCATGCTCTGTGCTCAGGGTTCAGCTCGGATAGCAGGGGCTGCGGGCCAGGTGTGAGGGGCACCGGCAGAGCTGTGGAGATCCCAGGGCTGGGCTAGCAGGGGCTGCGGGTCGGGAGTGAGGGGCATCGGCAGAGCTGTGGGGAGCCCAGGGCTGGGCTGGCAGGGGCTGCGGGTCGGGAGTGAGGGGCACCGGCAGAGCTGTGGAGATCCCAGGGCTGGGCTAGCAGGGGCTGCGAGTCGGGAGTGAGGGGCATCGGCAGGGCTGTGGGGTGGAGCCCAGGGCTGGGCTAGCAGGGGCTGCAAGTCGGGAGCGAGGGGCACTGGCAGAGCTGTGGGGAGCCCTTGGGGTAGCAGGGGCTGCGAGTCGGGAGTGAGGGGCATCGGCAGAGCAAGGAGCCGGGGCTGGAGTGGGGCCATGGAGGGAGCTAGCGTTGCTAAGCACGGCCGGCCTTGTTGCCCAGACGGGGCTCCCATCCCAGGGCTGCTTAGCACAGGGAAGGGGATGTTTAGTCTGGGGCTTCCCCTCCCCTGAGCGTCCCGGAGGGTCCGGGGTCAGAGCGGCCCCTCCCCCTCCCTGCCTGGTGGAGGCGGCTGGGCCCATTACTCCATAGGAAAGGAATTCGGTGCTGTTTTCCCTGCAGTGACTCGCTGGGGCTGCATTGGAAACACATGTGCGCAGGCTGGAGCTGCCTGGGCCGGGCTGGGGCTGGGGGACGGGGCCATGGGGCGCGGGGGTCGGAACAGGGCTGCCCCATGCCCCATTCATACTCTGCGCAGGCGTGTCTGAAGCATGTCCTGGGCCCATGGTTTCCGCTTCCCCCCTCGCTGGCTGCTGGGCCCCGAGCCCGGGCTGTGCAACGTGCTGCCCCCGTCCTGTGTGCTGTGAGAGCCGGTGGGGCAGGGCGTGGTGCTGCTCCCAGGCCACGGGGGGGCGCTGGCTCGGCTGCTGGGGTGCAAGAAGCACCAGAGGGGCTGACAAAGGGACACTCGAGGGAGGGTCTCGTGAGGACGATCCCCCTCCCCTGGGGACCCCAGGTCCTTTCCCCATGGGGTGGCCCAGGGGCTCTGTCCCTGCTGCCTCCCCGCAGGGTCCCAACATCCTGGCCCCCCCCCTGGCCTGGCTGTGCAGTGACTTACCCCGGAGCTCTGGGCGAGGCAGTGGCAGTAGGGATCTCCGCCAGGGTTCCCGCTAATGTTTTACATCCATGTGCAGAATTAATTTTGTGTGTGACCCATCACCTTCATATTGGTGCACATAACGAAGTTCATGTGGTGGGGTGGGGCTGAAGGGTTCAGGGTGCGGGAGGGGCTCAGGGCTGGGGCAGAGGGTTGAGGTACGGGGGGAAGAAGGCTCTGGGGTGAGGCCGGGGATGAGCGGTTTGGTGTGTAGGAGGGGGCTCAGGGCTGGGGCAGAGGATTGGGGTGCGGGGGGGATGAGGGCTCTGGGGTGAGGCTGGGGATGAGGGGGCTCAGGGCTGGGGCAGAGGAGTGAGGTGCAGGAGCGGGGCTCAGGGCTGAGGCAGAGGATTGGGGTGCGGGGGGATGAGGGCTCTGGGGTGGGGCTAGAGATGAGGGGGCTCAGGGCTGGGGATGAGGGAGGGGGCTCAGGGCTGGGGCAGAGGAGTGAGGTGCGGGAGGGGGGCTCAGGGCTGAGGCAGAGGGTTGGGGTGCAGGGGGTGGGTGGGCTCTGGGGTGAGGCCAGGGATGAGGGGCTTGGGTGCAGGCTGCCCCAGGGCTGTGGCGGGGAGAGGTGCCTCTCCCCAGCCGTGGCAGTTCCAGTGGGGCTGAGGGAGGGGCTCCTCTCCCCGTCTGGCCACGGTAAGTCTGGGACAGGTCCATGCTGGGGCCAGTGGGGAGGGGCATCTCTCCCCGCCACAGCCCTGAGCCCCCGTGTGCAGCTGCGAGGGAACGCAGGTCTCCGTGTGGCAGAAGATGGTGCCAATGGGGCGAAGGCCTGGCTGGGCGAGGGGGCTGGAGGGGTCCGACAGCCCATGTGGTGCATGGGGCAGCGGTGGCCTGTGGAACTTTCTGCTGCAGGAGCCGGGAGGCAGAGCAGCTCAGGCCCTCGCAGAGTGTGGGAGGGCAGCGGGGCAGGCGCGTTCTGGGCCTTTGTGCTCTGCCCACATCTACCTTTGCGCTTCGTGTCTCTCCCTCCTCGGCTGCTTCCGGTCACCTCGTCCCGTCCGCCCTGGGCGCTGGGACCCCCTGCCACTGGCGGGCTGCCGAGGTGCCCATGCGGCTCGCTTACCCAGCTCTGCACCGCTGGCCCGGGGCCAGGCACAGGGCCGAAGCTGCTCAGATTACCTGCCCGTTGTGTGAGTTAATGGAAGGCCAGGCTGGTTTGTGATTGGGCCGGGCCAGGCCGGACTCCCGGGCACGCTCCCCCCGGGCCGGGCCCGGTGCTGGGCCATTGGGCAGATCTGTACCACCCTCTGTGAAGAGGGGGCTCGGGCAGCCTGGGCACTGACCCCGCCATGCAAGGTTGGGGGGAAGGAAATTACCCAGAATCCCTCAGCCCCACCCAGGCTCCCTGCCCCACAGTGACCCCCATGCTTCTGGTGCACCCATGTTCTCCCCACAGCACTACTCCCGGTCCCCTGGTGTCGCCCCCTGCCCGCCCCTCCCCCGTCGGCAGTGCCACTCATGCTGGCTGAATCCAAGCGGTGCGGTCCCAGCCCTCGAGTCTCCTCTGGCTCCAGCCTGTGGGTGTCTCCATCTGCCAGCCCCCCCGGTGCGGGGGGGGGAGAAGGGGGAGGGCCTCGGATGCCAGGGCTGGGCATGCAGCGGGGAGGGTCAGGGCTGGAGAGGAAGTTTCCTGCTGTGGTGGGGGGGCAGGGCGTTGCATGGCACTGGACACTGGGCGGGGGCAGTGCCCTGGTGTGGGACAGGCAGGGCACTGGGGCAGTGTGGAGGGGAGGGGGCTATGCATGGGGGGCAGTGCCTGGAGGCGAGGGTCTGTGCAGCCTGGGGCAGTGCCCGGTGCGGGGGGAAGGGGGCTGTGCATGGGGGGCAGCACCCAGTGGGCAGGGGCGTCTGTGCATGGGGGGCAGTGCCTGGGGGGGAGGGGCTGTGCATGGGGGGCAGTGCCTGGGGGGGGAGGGGCGTCTGTGCAGGCTGGAGCTGGGCCCGGTGCAGGGGAGAGGGGGCTGTGCATGGGGGGCAGCACCCAGTGGGGGGGTGTCTGTGCAGGCTGGGGCAGCGCCCGGGCCCGCTCTTTGTCTTGTCACATTGGAGCCGGGGGCTGAATCCGGGAATTGCTTGCGGCGCTTGTCGGGGCGCAGGAACCCCGTGGGCTCCCCACTGCCAGGGAGGCGAGTGTCCTGGTGCCCTGGTGCGGTGGGCTGGGATTTGAAGGGTCCCTGCGATTCCCCCCATCCCTGCGGCTGGGCTGGAGCAGAGTCCAGGACCATCCGGATCGAAGGGGGGTGGGGTGGGGGGGACACAGCCTGGGCTGGGGAGGAGCCTGTGTCCTGAGCTGCCAATCTGGGAGATTTGGATTTGGGGATTAACGTTGATCTCCCTTATGCCATTATCTGTGTCTCGGGGAGGGGGGGTGCTCCCGGTACTGCCAGCTCTGCACTGGTTCAGGAACTGGGGGGCGGGCTGCCTGGGCGGTGTCGGACCCCAGTCGTGCAACTGCTCCTGTCCCCCCACCCAGTGCTTGGCATGCCCGGGTCCTGTGGGAATGGGGGAGCAGTCTACGCCACGTCTGGGTTTGGGCTCTGCTGGTGAAAGGGGGGGGCTGGGAACGCCCGCAAGAGCCACAAGCAACATGAGGGCCGGGATGGAAGGTGGTGGGGGTCCCATCCTTGGGCTTGGTGGTTACTAGGCCTGGCAACAGCATCCTGCTTGAGGGGCTAGGGCAGGGGTGGGCAAACTTTTTGGCCCGAGGGCCACATCTGGGTGGGGAAATTGCATGCAGGGCCAGGGCAGGGGGTTGGGCTGCAGGGTGCAGGAGGGGTTCGGGGTGCAGGCTCTGGCCCGGCGCTGCTTACCTCGAGCGGCTCTGGGGTGGCAGTGGCGCGCAGCGGGGCTAAGGCAAGATCCCTGTCTGCCCTGACCCTGCGCCGCTCCCAGAAGTGGCCAACATGTGAAGCAGTGGCTGCTGGGGGTGGGGCAGGGCAGGCGGCTCCGCCACGTGTTGCCCTTGTCTGCGGGCACCACTCCTGAAGCTCCCGTTGGACGTGGTTCCCCGTTCCCAGCCAATGGGAGCTGCGGGGGGTGGTGGCTGCAGGTGAGGACAGCACACAGAGCCCTCTTCTCCCCCCTCAGGGGCTGTGGGGCCGGCTGTTTCCAGGAGTGGTGTGGGGCCAGGCAGGAAGCCTGCCTTAGCCCCACTGTGCCATGGGGCTGGCAATCCCATGGGCCGGATTGAAAGCCCTGACAGGCCGGATCCAGGCCGTAGTTTGCCCTCCCCTGGGCTAGGGGCTCCTGCTGGCATGGCCCTTGCTGGGCTGCGGGCTGGGGGGCCCTCAGTGCTGATGGTCGGGGACCTGTGGAGCTGGGGCATGTGAGGGATGAACGGGGCTTGTTAGCCCTGCCTTGGGGGGCCCCCAGGGAGGGGTGGGACCTGGGGTTGAGGCCAGGGCTTGTGATTTCCCCCTCCCCTGCTCTGGGCCTCTGGGGGCTAACTTGACTGCCCCTCCCGGGATGAGCCCAGGGGGCCACGAAGCTGCCCTGGGCCCACGTGGCCCTTCACCCCCCCCCCCAGAATCTCAGGTGAATGAGGAGCTGGGGGAGGGGATCCCAGCTCCGTAGATGGGGAATGTGGTGATTCTGCAAATGCCCCAGGCTCCAGAGTGTCCCTCAGCCGCCTGGGGGCGTGGGGAAAGGTGTCCAGTTCGGGGGCCGGGGGACCAGTCTGCAGTGGGGAGTGAGATGTGTTGGAGGGGAGGGGTCCGCGGGGGCAAAATACAGCAGCTAGTGCCCCCGCTCGGACGCCTGCCAGACACCAGCGCCTCCCCCGCTTCCCCCACTAATCATCTCCTCATCTTGTGAGCGCCATCCCAGCTGGAGAGCTGGGTGGTTGCCATGGAGACAGAGGATGCTGGTTGCCTAGATAAGCTGAAATTTCCCTGTCTTCGCCCACCAGTCCTGGACCGACTCTGCCGGCTGCCCACCCCCGCCTTTGAAGAGGGGCCGCTGTGGGGTGCAGGGGATGCAGAGGAGGGCAAAGACCACAGGGCTTCTTGTGGGGCAGGGGCCGGGGGGAGGGGGCCTTCCCCAGCACAGCCCGGAGAGGGGCCGGTATCCAAGAAACCGTCTCCATGGAGCCCCCATCACACCCTGAAGGCTCATTGATTCGCTGCTACTGCTTTAATTCCCTCCCGCTCCCTGCCAGGGGCTCACGCAGCCCGGGAACGTGAGCAGCTCTCGCTGCATCCTGCGGGGGGCGCTGCTGCCCTAGTCCCAGGGGGCCCTGGGTAAATAGTCGCTGACTGGCCCCAGACGGGTGACTCTTGGTCCCCTCCCCCATGCCCCCGGCTCATAGGTGTCTGGCCACCACGCTGCAGGGGCGGGGGTGGTGGCGGTGAAAAGGACCTGCTCGGCAGCCAGGCCCCAGCCCCCCTCTCGTTGCCAGTCCCTGACACCATCCCCCAGCCTGTTGGCCATTGGCTGCTCCGCCAGGGCCCGAAGCCCAGGGGTGGGGGTGGCTCACCCCTCGCTCCCTGCTCACAGGCCCCCAGGTGGCTGGCACTTGGATTCCGCCCCCCGTCTTGCTGGGAGCGGCCACGTGGAGGCTTCTCCCCGGGCCTCTGGTGCCTCCCTTCCCCTGCTGGCGCTGGGACCGGTGCCCGGGTAGCTGGGGCAGGCTGAGGGGCGCTGCCGGGAGGGCTGGGCCGTGCTGCTGAGACTTGCTCTGCTCGTGGGGGAGGTGAAAGGCTCGTGCCAGTGGCAGAGACTTGCTGGGAGCTGGGCTCTGCTGGGGCCCCCCGCACCCCGCTCCATGGGAGCCCGCAGGGTCAGCGTGAGGCCACGCGGCTGGGTGGAGGGAGGGGTCGTGCAGCGTGGCCTGGAGTGCCCAGTGCGGGGGTCACAGCTCCCCGCCCCCATCCCGGTTCGCCCGTGGGAATCTCCTGCCCAGGGCTCAGGTCTCCACAGCTGCTGGGGGACAGGGTGTGCCAGCTTCTGGCCCATGCCCGACACCCCCCAGCCTCGTCTTTCCCCTTTGCTATGGGGGTGGTTCCCTCCTATGGGCGGGGCTGGCAGGTAGGGGGTGCAGGCCCCCCGGTGAGCGGGCTCTAGCGGGTGCTGCGGCTGGGCCCCCCACCCCCCGTGTCCAGTGCAGGCGCCGGGGGTGCGGCTGGAGACTCACTGGCCCTCACGCGCTCTCCTCCCCCAGGGCTCTGTACACCTACGAGGATGAGTCTGACGACCTGAAGCTGGCTGCATCGGGAGGTAAGGGGACCCCAGCGCCCCCACCTCGCTCTGCTGACCTTGCCACCCAGCCAACACCCACGGGGGTTCCCTCCCTCCTGCCAGTGCGGGGCTGCACCTTGGGGGCTGCAGTTCTGGGGGGTTGAGGGAGCCTAAACATCCCTCCCCCAAAAAACTTGACACGGGGGGGGCGGGGTGGACAGACTGTCTGTGGTTTCTCCCTGCCCCGCCCCCTGTGTAGGACAGACTGACTGACTGTGCTTCCTCCCTGCCCTGCCCTGCCCTGCCAGGAGGCGGCTTGCAGGAGCTCGCTGGCCACTTCGAGAACCAGAAGGTGATGTACGGCTTCTGCAGTGTCAAAGAGCCCCAGGCAGCGCTGCCCAAATACGTCCTGGTCAATTGGGTGAGTAGGGCCAGCGGGGGAGGGGGACCGGCACGGGCCTGCGGGGAGGGGGACCGGCACGGGCCTGCGGGGAGGGGGACCGGCACGGGCCTGCGGGGAGGGACACCTCCTTTGAGCCCGTTTGCAGAGCATCACATTTGGGATGATGAGGCTCAGGGTCCGGTGTGGGTTCCAGGCAGAACGAGAGCTGGTGCCTGGAGACGGGACAGGACACAAGCCAGACAGGCCCGGAGGCGCCGATGGGGAACAGGGAGGGGAACTGACCACTGGAGTTCATTGGGAATGTCCTTGCTGCAGGCCGGGGCGGATTCTGCCTTGCTTGGAGTCTGTAAATCCAGGCTGGCCCCTCTCTCTGGCTGAGCCAGGGGCTCTGTGCTCTCCGGCCTGCGTGGCCTGAACATCCAGGAATACCCACCCCACCCGCCATCTCCAGAGTCCCTGGGCTTGGAGGCTGGGCGGGGCCCGTGGCGGGGCCCTAATGCACCGGGCCCCAGGGATCCCTCCTGGGCTCAGTGCCCGTCATGCTCCTGTGCTGCCACCTAGTGGACCTCTGCATCCCTCACTGGACCCAGCTGGGCTTGGGTGGAGGGGGGTCTCCAGACTCCAGGAGTGTAGCCTGGGTGGGCTGCGCCCCACTCACGTAGCATCCAGGCCCACCCAAGTCTGAGCAGGGGTGTGGTGCCACCATGGTGGTGCGGAGTGTCACTCGAGCACCTGAGGTGCAGGACGGAGCTCTGCACCTGCCCGTCAGAAAGCGACGCTCCGACGGCTCTGCCCTGCCATTGTCTGAGCCGCCCCGTGCCCGTTCCCAGCCCGCCAGGTGACGCCCTGTCTGGGGCACCAAGGCTAGGAAGAGGGTGTCAGGGGAGACGCTGAGCAAGCACCATCTGTCATTGCCCGGCCACTCCTCACTGCAGCCCTGGCACCCCCTGCAGCCCCGTCTCACTCTGCTCCCCGTGCCCTGGCAGGTTGGGGAGGATGTGGCCGATGCCCGCAAGTGCGCCTGTGCCAGCCACGTGGCCAAGATCGCCGAGTTCTTCCAGGTCAGTGGGGGGCGGGGCTGGATTAATTGGGGTGCAGTAACAGGCCCAGAGAGTCTGAGGTGTTAACGTGACCCTGCCACTGTCCAAGGTTAAACAGGGTTAAACAAGGGCTGGGTTTGGTATCCAGAGCCCTGGGGCTCCTGAGTGCCAGGCAAAGGTCCTGCCGAGCCCCTCCCCCACCTACCCCCCATCAACCGCCCCCTGGGGACCCTTTGCTGAAGAGACAGAAAAAGAAAAGTTTGAGCCTTTGAAATGTGATTGTCAAGCCAGGCTTTCGTTCTGCACAGTCCCTCATTCCCTTCCTCCGGCTGCAGTCGGGAAAGGGGCAGACCGTTGTCCGACAGCCCCGAAGCTGGGAACTGCCCGAGGCGTGAGCTGGGCTGGGCCAGAGCTGCGGGTCCCTTTCCCGTGGGCCTGGACCAAGGCAAAAGTGCAGAGGGGAGAGAAAGGAGTGACATTGAAACATGCAGCCTCCCTGGCCCAGCACGGTGAGGCCTGGCAAACGTGTACTGGCCACGGCTCACAGCAGTGCTGCGGGAGACAGTCTGGGCCAGCAGAATTTCCGGTCCCCAGGCAGGAGCCTTACACACGAAGCTCTTGGGTTTGCACTGATTCCCTCTGTCTTTCCCCCTCGCTGCCAATTGTGCTGGGACCCCGCACCCCTCCGCTGGCCAGCTCACAGCTAGGCTCGTTCGGAGCCCCAGGGAGGGGGCGGGGGGCAGGCGCGGATCAGCCCAGGGGAGCTGGACCCTGAGGCACCCAGAGGCAGGAGCACAGCAGTGCTGGGGCCAGGAGCGGGGCTGGCATCACGCTGGGGGCGTGTCAGAGCTGGGCTGGGGCGGTGCAGCTGTCGGCTCAGATCCCGCCCCCCATGGCAGCCGGCCCGGCTCTCCCATTCTGCTCTCCTGGTGCAGGGTGTGGATGTGATTGTCAATGCCAGCAGCGTGGAGGACGTGGACCCGGGGGCCATCGGGCAGCGCCTCTCCAACGGCCTGGCTCGCATCTCCAGCCCCGTGCTGCACCGCCTGCGGCTGCGAGAGGATGAGAACACCGAGCCCGTGGTAAGGCCCCGCGTCCAGCCTGCCTGCCTCAGTCGGGCTGGAGGGGGAGCCCCGGCCCGGTCCCCCACCTGCATCCCTCTCCCCAGCAGGTTAGAGAACCTGCCCCACCAGCCATCCCCAGCCGCCTGGCCCAGCCCCACTGCTCAGGATCTGGGTCTCTCCGCTGTGGGACTGGGGAGACGGGCCCTTATCTGGCACCTGTAGAGCCCTGTGGCCCCATGCTGCCTGGCTCCAGCATGGGGGGGCTGATCTCAGGGTACCGCCAGGCTCTGCCCCCCCCCCCCGATGCTGGGATACTGCTGCACGTCGCTGACCCCCGTCTGTTCCAGGGCACGACCTATCAGAAGACCGATGCGGCTGTGGAGATGAAACGGCTCAACCGGGAGCAGTTCTGGGAACAGGCCAAGGTAGGGCCAGTGAGGGGCCAGCTAATGGGCTTGCCATGGGGCAGAGGCAGCAGTCTTGGGGCACCACCACCCCATATACCCTGGCTTGGCCCAGCCCGCAGGTCTCTGCAAAGCCTGAGCTGCCCTCATCCCAGACGCTGCCTTCTGTCCTCTGCACTGCTCACCACCTGTGGCTAGGATATGTGGCCCATACCCAGGCTGCCTTTGTCCCGGGCCTGCCCTTGAGAGCTCCCCTAAACCAAGTGGTGTCTGGGGTAGCCAGGCCAAACCTGAGCAGTGTTGCAACCCCATGCACCAGGGCCCGGTGCTCGGAGCGGGGAGCCGGGCCCAGCCAGGGGGATGCATCAGAGCGCGGTGCCGGGAGCCGGGGACACACCAGAGTGCGGTGCTCGGAGCGGGGAGCCGGGGATGCATCAGAGCGCGGTGCCGGGAGCCGGGGACGCACCAGGGCATGGTGCTCGGAGCGGGGAGCAGGGGATGCATCAGAGCGCGGTGCCGGGAGCCGGGGACGCACCAGGGCGCGGTGCTCGGAGCGGGGAGCCGGGCCCAGCCAGGGGGATGCATCAGAGCGCGGAGCCAGGGACGCACCAGGGCGCGGTGCTCGAAGCGGGGAGCTGGGCCCAGCCAGGGGGATGCATCAGAGCGCGGTGCTTGGAGCGGGGAGCTGGGCCCGGCCCGGAGAACAGGAGCTACTGCTGCAGGGTGAATGGGCCGGACTTGCTCTCCAGCATCCCTGCAGTGCCAGTTGGTTTGGAATGGGGAGGGATTAGGGGTTCACTGTCAGGTTTTGCCCCAAGTCCCCCCAAAAACCTCTCTGTGACTCTGCCCAGCTCTGGGTGCTGAGCAGGAGATTGTCCTTGAGCATGGCCCCTCTGGTGCTGCTCGGGGCCTCTGATGCCTCTCCACGGTGTACGTGGGGGTGTCCTGCGGGGCCTGGGGCAGGCAGGGCCCCTATGAGCTGTGGTGGGTGGATGGGGTCCCCATTGGGCAGGTAGGCAGGTCCCCTTGGCGTGGGCGGGCGGGTGGAGGCCCTGCAGGGCTGACGGGCTGCCCCCGCAGAAGGAGGAGGAGCTGCGGAAGGAGGAGGAGCGGCAGAAGGTGCTGGAGGAGCGGCTGCGCTTTGAGCAGGAACGCATGGAGCAGGAGCGCATGGAGCAGGAGGAGCGGGAGAGGCGCTATCGGGAGCGCGAGGAGCAGATTGAGGAGCACAGGCAAGGGCTGGGCTCGACTTGGTTCTCAGGGGAGGTGTGGGAGGATTTGTGTCCCTCCCCCCCATGTGGTCAGGGGATGAGGGGCTGTGTTCTTTGGAGGTGCTGACCCATGGGGCCCACTGGTGGGCAGGAGGCACCGGAGCGTGGGTGGGAGCTGATCGGGGGCTGCTGGTGGCTGCAGATTCACACACATGCTGAGATCTGCTCTGCATGGGAAGGCTCGGCTAAGGAACTGCCCAGCACTCAAGTGCACCCCCCCCTCTAGAGGGCAAACCCAAAATTACACCATCTTGCGCTGCACAGCGTAAGCTCCTGAAAGTCGCCCCCTCCCTCAATGTGGAGAGGAATAGAGACAGCTTTCTGCCCCAAGTTATGATTTCCACACACACACTGGTCTTAGACAAAACAAGTTTATTAATTCCAAAAGATAGATTTTAAGTGGGGCTGTCGATTAATCGCAGTTAACTCACGTGATTAACTCATAAAAATTAATCACGATTAATCACAGTTTTAATCGCATTGTTAAACAATAGAATATGAACTGAAATTTATTAAATATTTTTGGATGTTTTTCTACATTTTCAAATATATTGGTTTCAATTATAACCCAGAATACAAAGTGCACAGTGCTCACTTTATATTATTTTTTTATTACAAATATTTGCACTGAAAAATGATAAAAGAAACAACATTTTTCAATTCACTTCATATAAGTACTGTAGTGCAATCTCTTTATTGTGAAAGTGCAACTTACAAATGCAGATTTATTTTTTTTGTTACATAACTGCATTCAAACAAAACAATGCAAAACTTTAGAGCCTGCAGGTCCACTCAGTCCTACTTCTTGTTCAGCCAATCGCTCAGACAAACAAGTTTGTTTACATTTACGGGACATAAATTTGTCTGCTTCTGATTTACAGTGTCACCTGAAAGTGAGAACAGGCGTTCACATGGCACTTTTGTAGCCAGCGTTGCAAGGTATTTACGTGCCAGATATGCTAAACATTCGTATGCCACTTCATGCTTCAGCCACCAT
The DNA here is from genome assembly GCF_027887155.1 of Malaclemys terrapin pileata. Taxonomy (NCBI): domain Eukaryota; kingdom Metazoa; phylum Chordata; order Testudines; family Emydidae; genus Malaclemys; species Malaclemys terrapin. The sequence goes on along the minus strand of NC_071512.1, from coordinate 721,973 downwards.
TTCAAAGGACATGCTTCCATGCTGATGATGCTTGTTTTAAAAAAAAAAAAAAAAAAAAAAGTTAACTAAATTTGTGACTTAACTCCTTGGGCGAGAATTATATGTCTCCGGCTTTATTTTACCTGCATTCTGCCATGTATTTCATATTATAGCAGTCTTGGATGATGACTCAGCACATGTTCGATTTAAGATCACTTTCACTGCAGATTTCACAAAATGCAAAGAAGGTACCAATGTGAGATTTCTAAAGATAGCTCCAGCACTTGACCCGAGGTTTAAGAATCTGAAGTGCCTTCCAAAATCTGAGAGGGACGAAGTGTGGAGCATGCTTTCAGAAGTCTTAAAAGAACAACACTCATATGTGGAAACTACAGAACCCAAACCACCGAAAAAGAAAATCACCCTTCTGCTGGTGGCATCTGACTCCGATAACGAAAATGAACCATGCGTCGGTCTGCACTGCTTTGTTATCAAGCAGAATCTGTCATCAGCATGGACCCATGTCCTCTGGAATGGTGGTTGAAGCATGAAGGGACATATGAATCTTTAGCGCATCTGGCAAAGATCTTGCAAAGTCGGCGAACGCCTGTTCTCACTTTCAGGTGACATTGTGAACAAGAAGCAGACAGCATTATCTCCTGCAAATGTAAACAAACTTGTTGGTCTGAGCGATTGGCTGAACAAAAAGTAGGACTGATTGGACTTGTAGACTCTAAAGTTTTGCATTGTTTTTGTTTGAGTGCAGTTACTTTTTGTACATAATTCTACATTTGTAAGTTCAACTTTCATGATAAAGAGATTGCACTACAGTACTTGTATGAGGTGAATTGAAATACTTTTTTTTTTACAGTGCAAATATTTGTAATCAAAAATAAATATTGTGAGCACTGTACACTTTGTATTCTGTGTTGTAATTGAAATCAATCTATTTGAAAATGTAGAAAACATCCAAAAATATTTAAATGGTATTCTATTACTGTTTAACAGTGCGATTAATTACGAGATTAATCACGATTACTTTTTTGAATCACTTGACAACCCTAATTTTAAGCGATTATAAGGGATAGCAAACAGATCAAAGCAGATTACCCAGCAAATAAACCAAAACGCAATCTCAGTGTAATATACTAAAGAAAGTGGACAGGTGTAGCAAATTGTCACCCTTCATTTTGTTTTAGGCAGATTGCAGAGATTCTTGAGGGCAAGCTGCCCTTGCAATTATTCCTTTCATAAGCCAGACACCCTCTAGCCTGGGCTTAGCCCTTCTTCCCTAGTCCAGTCTTTTTGTTCTCAGGTGTTTCCAGCCGTCCTCTTTCCTGGGCAGGGAGTTGGTGAAGAACGAACCATGATGTCCTCTCTCCCCTGCCTTAAATAGCTTTTGCATATGGCGGGAACCCTTGTCTCCCAGTTTGATTCCCACGCCCGGTCAGTGGGAAAACACTAGTATTATAGAATCATAGGACTGGAAGGGACCGTGAGAGATCATCTAGTCCAGTCCCCTGCACTCCTGGCAGGACTAAGAATTATCTAGACCATCCCTGACAGGTGTTTGTCCAACCCGCTCTTAAAAATCTCCAATGATGGAGATTCCACAACCTCCCTGGGCAATTTATTCCAGTGCTTAACCACCCTGACAAGGAGTTTTTCCTAATCTCCAACCTAAACCGCCCTTGCTGCAATTTAAGCCCATTGCTTTTTGTCTTATCCTCAGAGGTTAAGAAGAACAATTTTCCTCCCTCATCCTTGTAGGAACCTTTTATGTACTTGAAAACTGTTATCATGTCCCTTCTCAGTCTTCTCTTCTCCAGACTAAACAAACCCAGTTTTTTCAATCTTCCCTCATAGGTCATGTTTTCTAGAACTTCCATCATTTTTGTTGCTCTTCTCTGGACTTTCTCCACTTTGTCCATAGAATCATAGAATATCAGGGTTGGAAGGGACCTCAGGAGGTATCTAGTCGAACCCCCTGCTCAAAGCAGGACCAATCCCTTTCCTGAAATGTGGTGCCCAGAATTGGACACAATACTCCAGTGGAGGCCTAATCAGCGCGGAGTAGAGCGGAAGAATTACTTCTCGTGTCTTGCTTACAACACTCCTGCTAATACATCCCAGAATGATGTTAACTTTTTTGCAACAGTGTTACACTGTTGTCTCATATTTAGCTTGCGATCCACTATGACCCCAGATCCCTTTCCGCAGTACTTCTTCCTCGGCAGTCATTGCCCACTGTGTATGTGTGCAACTGATTGTTCCTTCCTAAGTGGAGGACTTTGCATTTGTCCTTATTGAATTTCATCCTATTTACTTCAGACCATTTCTCCAGTTTGTCCAGATCATTTTGAATTAAATCCTGTCCTCCAAAGCACTTGCAACCCCTCCCAGCTTGGTATCATCCGCAAACTTTATCCGTGTACTCTCTATGCCATTACCTAACTCACTGATGAAGATATTGAACAGAACCGGACCCAGAACTGATCCCTGCAGGATCCCACTCGTTATCTCTTCCAGCATGACCGTGAGCCACGGATAACTACTCTCTGGGAATGGTTTTCCAACCAGTTTTGCACCCACCTTATAGTAGCTCCATCTAGGTTGTATTTCCCTAGTTTGTTTATGAGAAGGTCATGCGAGACAGTATCAAAAGCCCTACTAAAGTCAAGATATACCACGTCTACCCCTTCCCCCCATTCACAAGGCTTGTTACCCTGTCAAAGAAAACTATTGTGGAGTCCAGTACCAGGTGACTTGGTCACATGTCTCTGTAGGGCCACCGCAGCCATGACTCTAAGGCTGTTTGCAGCATCCCCAGGAAGGCTTCTCAGGCAGGCTCCCAGATGGGAGATTAGCATCTTCTAAGACCTATTGTTCTCCTTAATGGCCCTTCCCAGCTTGACATGTAGACTGATTTCATTCTGTCTAGCGGACATTCCCCAGGTGTAAACCCATTTGTAATAGATGCATAGACAATATTCCTAACTTCAGATACCAAAAAGATACATGCATACAAGTAGGATAATCATATTCAGTAAATCATAACTAGAGCCCTACCAAATTCACGGCCATGAAAAACACGTCATGGACTGTGAAATCTGGTCTTTTGTGCGCTTTTACGCTATCCTATACTGATTTCAAATTGGGAGCCCTGACTCAAAAGGGAGTTGCAGGGGGGTCACAAGGTTATTTTAGGGGTATTGCCACCCTTACATCTGCGCTGCCTTCAGAGCTGGGTGGCTGGAGAGTGGTGGCTGTTGGCTGGGTGCCCAGCTTTGAAGGCAGCGCCCTGCCAACAGCAGCACAGAAGTAAGAGTGGCAATACCACACCATGCCACCCTTCATCGCTGCTGCCTTCAGAGCTGGGCAGTTGGAGAGTGGCGGTTGCTGACGGAGAGCCCAGCTCTGCAGGCAGCAGCGCAGAAGTGAGGGTGGCAATACTGTACCATGACGTCCTTCCTTCTGTGCTGCTGCTGGCGGGGCTCTGCTTTCAGAGCTGGGCTCCTGGCCAGCAGCCGCCGCTCTCCAGCTGCCCAGCTCTGAAGGCAGTGCTGCTGCCTGCAGTGGTGCGGAAGTAAGGGTAGCAGTGTGGCCACCCTCCCCCCACAATAACCTTGTGACTCTCCTTCCTCTCTTCTCCCCCCCCCCCCACTCCTTTTTGGGTCAGGACCCCTACAATTACAACACCATGAAATTTCACGTTTAAATAGCTGAAATCATGACATTTACTATGTTTAAAATCCTATGACTCTGAAATTGACCAAAATGGAGTGTGAATTTGGTAGAGCCCAACTCGTACCCTTTCCAATGACACCTCACGTGCCTTCTCCTGCACAGAATACATCAGAATTATGCCATACTCGTGTCGTCATATGACTATGAAGAATAGGGGGCAAAATGCCAAAGGCTGTTTGTGGGCACCCCGCACTACCCTGCGTGCATGGCGGTGCGGCGTGGAGGGTGTGTGCGGAGTGGGCGTGGTGTGGATGGAGCATGGGGGGCAGGGCGCAGCGTGGGGGGGGCAGGGTGCAGTGTGGATGGAGGGTGTGGGAGGCAGGGCATGGTGTGGGTGGGGGGCGGCATGGCACGGATGGAGCATGGGGGGCATGAGAGGCAGGGGCACGGCATGGATGGAGCTTGGAGGGTGTGAGGGGCAGGGCACGGCATGGATGGAGCGTGGGGCTGTGGGGGGCAGGCGCGGCACGGATGGAGCGTGGGGGTGGTGTGGGGGGCAGGGCGCGGCATGGATGGAGCATGAGGGGTGTGGGGGGCAGGGCACGGCATGGATGGAGCATGAGGGGTGTGGGGGGCAGGCGTGGCATGACATGGATGGAGCTTGGAGGGTGTGGGGTGCAGGGCGCGGCACGGATGGAGCATGGGGGGCGTGAGGGGCAGGGCACGGCATGGATGGAGCGTGGGGGTGGTGTGGGGGGCAGGGCGCGGCACGGGTGGAGCGTGGGGGTGGTGTGGGGGGCAGGGCGCGGCACGGATGGAGCATGGGGGCGTGGTGTGGAGAGGTGGGTCTGGGCGCGTGCTTGCTGGTGCATTGTTGGGGGGGTCTGGGCACTGCGTGGGGCAGGCCGCCGTGTGCTTGCTGGTGCATTGTTGGGGGGGTCTGGGGGCTGCGTGGTGCAGGGCGCCGTGTGCTTGCTGGTGCATTGTTGGGGGGGTCTGGGGGCTGCGTGGGGCAGGGCGCCGTGTGCTTGCTGGTGCATTGTTGGGGGGGTCTGGGCGCTGCGTGGGGCAGGGCGCCGTGTGCTTGCTGGTGCATTGTTGGGGGGGTCTGGGGGCTGCCCCCAGCAGCTGCTCAGGCCCCCTCGCTGGCTGTCGTGGCAGGCGGAAGCAGCAGACTCTGGAGGCGGAAGAGGCCAGGCAGCGTCTGCAGGAACAGTCCATCTTCGTAAGTGACGTCCTGGGGTCCTCCCCCGGCGTTGAACGCCAGCGGCTCTCCAGCCCGCCCAGGGCGCACCTACCGGCTCCAGCCCAGCGCCACCGCCTGAGGCAGGGGCCAGTGCTTAGTTTGTGGCTGGCGGTTCGTCGCCCCTGCCCCTCTTTCATTGCAGACCATCTGTGGCCAGCCCCCCTGCCCTCCGGAGCCCCCCTGCCTCTCTGCCACCACCGCAGGGGGGCCTTGGATCCCACAGTGCTTCTGGGAGGGGTCCCTGGGGTGGCTCTGCCCGGGGCTGGGGGGCTGCAGTCGGGGCTGATGCTGCCTCTCTCCCCAGGGCGAGCAGCAGCACGAGGAGGAGAATGGGCAGGAGCTCAAGAAGTCGGAGTCAGAAGTGGAGGTGAGTGTTTGGCCCGGAGCTGCTCTCCCCCCCTCTGGGGGGGCCGGGCAGAGTCAGCCCATGGAAGGGCAGTTGTGGGTTTAGGGATGTGTTCGGAGGCCAGGCCGTGGCAGGGTGGGATTTGGTCTGAAGCAGGCCATGGTGGGGAGGGGTGGAGGGCGGATGGCAGGGTAGGGTGCGGCCAGGGGGACTGGCCACAGACGGTGGGGTGAGCAGAGCAGGGCACAGTGCAATGGGGTGTGGATGGTGGGGCTCGGGCTGCGGTGGGGGCATGGTTGGCAAAGGCCATGCGAGGTTGGGGTGGTGGGGTGGAGTTGGGGGGGCATGTTGACAGGCTCAGGTGGTGTCTGGGGGTGGGGCAGGCTTGTGGGGACGGGCTCCAGGCAGGGCAAGGCTGGGTTGGGGTGGTGGGGCGGGCTGGTTGGAGGCTGAGGGTGGGCTCGTGGGGAGTGGGCTCATTGCGGGTAGGCTCCAAGCAGCACAGGGCTGCGGCAGGGGGCTGGGGGCAGGCTCGTGGGGGGCAGGCAGACAAGGGTGGGTTGGGGGGTGGGTTAGGGGCTGGGGGCGGGCTCCAGGGCGGGTTGGGGGCTGGGGGCAGGCTCGCGGGGGGCAGGTGGACAGGGGCGGGTTGGGGGGCAGGCTCGCGGGGGGCAGGCGGACGGGTAGGGCTGGGGGCAGGCTCGCGGGGGACAGGAGGGCAGGGGCAGGTTCGTGTGGGGTTGGGGGCAGGCTCCAGGCCAGACGGGGCTGGTTGGGGTGGGGGGGGGCAGGCTTGCGGGGACAGGTGGACAGGGGCGGGCTGGGGGGCAGGCGGGCGGGCAGGTTGGGGGCGGATTCGTGGGGGGCTGGGGGCAGGCTCGGGGGGGCAGGCCGACGGGCGGGTTCCTGGGGGGCTGGGGGCAGGCTTGCAGGGGGCAGGCTGACCGGGGCGGGTTGGGGGGCGGATTTGTGGGGGGCTGGGGGCAGGCTCGCTGGGGGCAGGCGGACAGGGGCGGGTTCCTGGGGGGCTGGGGGCAGGCTCGCGGGGGGCAGGCGGACAGGGGCGGGTTCCTGGGGGGCGGGTTCCTGGGGGGCTGGGGGCAGGCTCGCGGGGGGCAGGCGGACAGGGGCGGGTTGGGGGGGCGGATTTGTGGGGGGCTGGGGGCAGGCTCGCGGGGGGCAGGCGGACAGGGGCGGGTTGGGGGGGCGGATTTGTGGGGGGCTGGGGGCAGGCTCGCGGGGGGCAGGCGGACAGGGGCGGGTTCCTGGGGGGCGGGTTCCTGGGGGGCTGGGGGCAGGCTCGCGGGGGGCAGGCGGACAGGGGCGGGTTGGGGGGGCGGATTTGTGGGGGGCTGGGGGCAGGCTCGCGGGGGGCAGGCGGACAGGGGCGGGTTGGGGGGGCGGATTTGTGGGGGGCTGGGGGCAGGCTCGCGGGGGGCAGGCGGACAGGGGCGGGTTCCTGGGGGGCGGGTTCCTGGGGGGCTGGGGGCAGGCTCGCGGGGGGCAGGCGGACAGGGGCGGGTTCCTGGGGGGCGGGTTCCTGGGGGGCTGGGGGCAGGCTCGCGGGGGGCAGGCGGACAGGGGCGGGTTCCTGGGGGGCTGGGGGCAGGCTCGCGGGGGGCAGGCGGACAGGGGCGGGTTCCTGGGGGGCGGGTTCCTGGGGGGCTGGGGGCAGGCTCGCGGGGGGCAGGCGGACAGGGGCGGGTTGGGGGGGCGGATTTGTGGGGGGCTGGGGGCAGGCTCGCGGGGGGCAGGCGGACAGGGGCGGGTTGGGGGGGCGGATTTGTGGGGGGCTGGGGGCAGGCTCGCGGGGGGCAGGCGGACAGGGGCGGGTTCCTGGGGGGCGGGTTCCTGGGGGGCTGGGGGCAGGCTCGCGGGGGGCAGGCGGACAGGGGCGGGTTCCTGGGGGGCGGGTTCCTGGGGGGCTGGGGGCAGGCTCGCGGGGGGCAGGCGGACAGGGGCGGGTTCCTGGGGGGCTGGGGGCAGGCTCGCGGGGGGCAGGCGGACAGGGGCGGGTTCCTGGGGGGCGGGTTCCTGGGGGGCTGGGGGCAGGCTCGCAGGGGGCAGGCGGACAGGGGCGGGTTGGGGGACAGCAGGACACTCACGGCTCCGTCTCTGCCTCGGCAGGAAGCTGCCGCCATCATTGCGCGGCGCCCCGACAACCCCCGCGAGTTCTTCAAGCAGCAGGAGCGAGTGGCCTCGGGCAGCTCTGACGCCACGTCCCCCTTCAGCCAGAGGACAGGTGAGGGGCCGGGGGGCAGGCGCGGGCAGTCGTGCGGGGGCCGGGAAGGGCAGCAGGCAGGTGTTGTGGGTGCAGCCTGGCTTTGTGTGTTGGGGGTTGGGCCTAGCTGTGGGCGTGGGGGGGAAGGGGAGCGCATTGGGGGGTGGGGCCTGGCTGTGGGCGTGGGGGAGGCAGGGGGGGCATTGGGGGTGGGGCCTGGCTGTGGACGTGGGGGGCAGGAGGGGCGCGTGGGGGAGGCAGGGGGCGCATTGGGGGTGGGGCCTGGCTGTAGGCCTTGGGGGGCAGGAGGGGCGCATTGGGGGGGCTGGCTGTGGGCGTTGGGGGGGCACATTGGGGGGGGCGTTCAGGGGTGGGGCCTGGCTGTGGGCGTGGGGGGGTAGGGGGGGCGTGTTGGCTGGGGCACTGCTGTGGGCGTTGGGGGAGGCAGGGGGGGCATTGGGGGGTGGGGCCTGGCTGTGGGTGTTGGGCCAGTCCCTGCCAGCCGCCCGCCCCCCCACCCACCCAAGGGTGTTGATGCAGTGTGGGTGCTGGGCTAGGAGTAAGGTTCCCAGGTGTCCGGTTGGATGGCCTGACTGGACATTAGGAGTCTGGTTACTGTGGGTGGGGGGAATTGGCAGCCTGTCGCCCAGCCTGGACCCATGCACCGGCTCGGGCCATAGCAGCCCCTTTGAGGCGCACGGTTTGCAGGGCTGCGGCGGAGGACACAGCGAGCGGGGTGAGGGGCTCCCAGGGGCATGGGAGGGAAGTGTCACAAGCTGCCCTGCCAGCTGGTGCTGCTCCTGGCCACACTCTCGGGCAGCTCCGGGATGGGGAGGGAAGGGGGCTGCCAGGCAGGAGGGCCATGCCTAGTTCCCCAGCGGGGTTGCCTGGCTGCTCCGGTGCGGCCGCAGCGCTCTTGTGACCTGCACTCCCTGGCGGCCTGCTGGCGCTGGGCTTTGCAAGTCCGTTGGGGCTGCTCACGCTGGAGTTGAGGGGGGAGAGCAGCAAGGGGGGGTGGGATCTCTAGGGGAGAGGCAGAGAAGAGGCAGAGCAGTAGTGGGCCTGGGGAAGAGGTGGGGCCCGGGTTCCGGTTTTCAGACCGTAGAACGTTGGCCACCCACGCTAAGTGGGGAATTGGGGGTGGGCAGCGCTGCCCTGGGCAAGGTCTGAGCAGATGGGGAAGGGTGTGGGGAGTCCAGGTTGCCCAGGGCTGGGCTGGGCTTGGGCTGTGACTCCTGGGGGAGTCTTTCTGACCTGCTGCTGTGCTCCAGGGCTGGAGATGTGCCCGCTCCTGGGGGTTTCCTCAGGGCAGGACAAGGGGACGTGTCTATCCGGATCTGCCAGGCCGGGCTGGTCACTGCCCCTTTCTGCCTGGAGCTCCTGGGGACATGGGGCTGGTGCCCTGTGTGCTGGTGGCTGGGCACAGTGTCCTGTCCCGTTCATGCCATGTAGGGTTGTGCTACTGACCACAGGGAGCCGGGGCTGATGGGGTCAAGAGAGAAGTGCAGCGTCCGTCCCTCCCTCCCTCTGTCCCTGCTTCCCCCATCCCCTCAATGCCCTTGAGCTGAGCCCCCCGGGGTGTGGCCCCCACCCACACTGCTCCTCCCTGTTCACGGTGGCACTGGAGGGGGGCTGGGCGCTAGAGCTGGGAGACTGACCGTTCTCTTTGCTTTCTCTGTCTCCGTGCGTCTGTCTGTCTTTCTCTCAGCAGGTCGTCTGCACTGTCCTTTCATAAAGACACCTGACAGTGGGCCGCCTTCCTCCTCCTCCTCCTCTTCCTCCCCCCCGCGGACCCCCTTCCCCTATGTCACCTGCCACCGCACACCAAACCTCTCCTCCTTCTTCCCATGTAGGTAGCAGTGCCCGGGCGAGTGCCCAGGCCCCGCCCTGCTGAGGGGAGAACGCATTGGGGAGGCCCCATCCTGCCCCCCCCCCCACAGACCCCCTGCACGTGGTCTCTGCAGAGGGAGGTGGCAGCTGCAGGGCACTATAGGTTTGGCCAGGGAAATGGGAGGAGAAAGCAGCTGTGGGGACCAAACGGGAGAGCCAGGACCCTCCTTTTTCACAGACACCAGCTGGGGCGTGCCTGGGGGGGTCAGAGGTGCTGGGGGGGACAAGGAGACCGGGGTGTGCTGGGGGACCGGAGTGTGCTGGGGGGGCTGGCCGGGGGACCAGGGCGTGCTGGGGGACGGGGGCATACTGGGGGGCGTGCCAGGGGGACCGGGGCTGGCTGGGGCATGCTGGAGGGCAGGGGTATGCTGCAGGACCAGGGCGTGCTGGAGGGCTGGGGCGTGCTGGGGGGCTAGGGTGTGCCAAGGGGCTGGCTTCAGTAGAATAAATATGTGAAATTTCTCCCTAAAGTGGCAAAGTGGCGACTGGGTCAGGTGGGCGCAGGATTGTCCCCGTCCCGTCAGGGGGCCTGCTCCCGCTGCAGTGCTGCCCCCGTGGCCTGGCTGAAGGAGAGGGGGCTCCATGGGCTGGCACGTGCTAGGCGCTGGGCCCAGCTCCCATGGGGTGTCTAGCTCTGGCGGGGGTGTGACTGTAGGCCTGGGGCCTGAATTCCTGGCTGGCTGGGTGGGGTGGGCCGGCTGTGAGGAGAGCCTTGGGGCGCGGGGGAGCAACCCCGCTCGTGTCTGTGAACCCCAAGGGCTGGCCCTGGGGCCCCCAGCCGCCTGGATGGAGTGTCCTGCTGGCAGGCCTCCGGCCTTCACCCTGCTGCATGCCCCAGTGGGCGGAGGGAGGAGCCGCCCCCAGGGACTCTTGGCTGGAGAAGGAAACTCCAGGATGGGCTGACGGTGGGAGGGGCTATCCGTGCAAACGAGGTGATGCATATTAATTTGCAAACGAGGGGCCTGCTTATTTGCACCCGTGCCAACGCACTGGCTGGCGAGGGGTCGGCCTGGGGCCCCTTCAGCTTCCGTCTCGCTCGTTCGCAGGCAGCCAGTCGGATGCTCACAGAAAGGCCTCGGCCGTGGGCTGCAGCCCCTGTGACTCCAGCCCGGCCTCCACACCCGTCGGGGAGCAGATCGAGAGGGCGCTGGACGAAGTGACGCAGCAGGCCCCGTGGAAAGGTGGGGTGCAGGGGAGCCCAGGGGGCCCCTCCCCGGAGGGCAGGCGGGAGCAGGGGCTGGACTCTGATGCGCTCTCTCCCCCTCCGTGCAGACTCGCCCGGACCCAGCAGCGAGGCGCCGGCACCGCTGACGGCAGATGAGCTGCCTGGGGGCCCTGAGTGGACAGCAGCGCAGGGGGGCGGGCTGGGCCCCACCGAGGACCTTGTGTTCCTGGAGCCCAGAGAGCCACTGCTGTTCCCCGTGGCCGTGCTGCCCGCAGAGGGCGAGTCCTCGGGCCCCGCGCAGCCCCCCGGCCCCAGCCCCGAGAGCCTTATCGACCTGTGGCAGAACGACAGCACCACCCCGCCCGCTGCCTGGGAGCTGGCCACACCTGCGCCGTCGGGGCCCCCTGCGCCCCTCCTGGTGGAGGTGGATGTGCCCCCAGCCACCCCCGCAGCCCCCGCTCCCCCTGACGACAACCTGCTGAACTTCGACGAGCTGCCCGAGCCACCGGCCACCTTCTGCGACGCGGAGCAGGATGAGGAGCCGGCCAGCCTCATTGCCATGGAGGGGCCGCACCAGATGACGCTCAGCTACCAGCATGCCCTGCAGGAGGCCGCCGGCGGGCAGCAGGTCCCCGATCCCCAGCTGCTGACCAACGGAGAGATGGCCCAGAAGGAAGGAGTGCAGGTGAGCTGGGCGCTGCTGCACCTGGTGCCCTTTCCCCCAACCTGGCCAGGCAAGAGGCTCCCTGGGGCGCCTGCCCCATACCCACTGCGGCCCTGGCTCTGCCCTCCTGGCCCTGCGGACCCCTTGGCAGGTGGGATCCGGCTCCTGGGTACAGAGCCCAGCCTGAGCCTGCAGCAGTGGCAGCGGGAGGGGTGTCCTGGAGCCGCAAGCCCTGGGCCGTGGCCAGGTGGTAAAGGGCCAGCTGGAAGCACTGTCCCTGCTGGCCGCTCGCTCTGCTCTGGGCTCCTCCGTGGCTGATGGCAGCTCCGTTCTCCTTTCCAGGCCAGCGAGGGCTACTTCAGCCAATCGCAGGACGAAGAGTTCGGCCAGGTGGAGACGTCTGCCAAAACTCCTCCTGCTGTGTTCTACGCCAAGCCCCCCGGTGAGTGGGGCAGCCCTGGGCATGTGGGGGGCAGCCCAGAGCCCTGCTTTGCTCCCCCTCGAGGGGGGCACTGGGCTGCCTGGCGCTAACACGTCCGACTCTCCCACAGAGATCGACATCACCTGCTGGGACGCCGACCCGGTGCCTGAGGACGAGGAGAGCTTTGGGGGCAGCGTCTAAGGCTGGGCCCTGTGCGCGTCAGACCCCCCGGGACCGCCACCGTGAGATCCCAGCAGTGCAAGACGGCCACAGCGAGGGGCCCAGCCCCATCCCTCTCCGTCTGCGTGTGCCCCTGGGCCCGGCTGGACGGGCCAGCCCCGAGGCACCCCTGCCCCCGCAGGGCAACTTTTACAGCTTTCCTCTCCCTCTCTCTCTCTCTCTCTCTCTTTTTTAAAAGTTGTCTCACTAGGAGCCATGTGGGTCCGCCCGCCCCCCTTCCCTTATAGTTCCCTGCTCCCCCACCCTGCCGCTCCTGCCTCTTTGCGTTGAGCTTGTATATTTCTGCACGCCCCTCAGCTCCCCCGACCCTGGTGCCCTGAGGGAGGCTGGGCAGCTGGTGCTCTGTGCATGGGGCAGGGGCCTCGTTCGCCTCTCCCCCGCTGGCTCTGCCCAGAGCCCTGAGAACTTTGCACGAATCAAAAATAAATATGGCAATAAAATGACCCTGTGTGGGTGCGGCTCTGGCTGGCTGCAGCCCCCCTCACTTCAGCTGCGCCCCAAGGTGCTTGTGCAGCCGAGCCCTGCCCCCCGAGGGGAAGGTGTTATGCACCCCTAGGGTGGGGGCTAGGAGAGAGCTAGTGCCCGGCTGTCTCAGCTGCAAGGACCCTGCCAGTCTCAGTAGGAGACTGTGGCAACCCCCCAGACTGTCAGCCCCCTGCGCCCCCCCCCTCTGCTTTGTCCCCCCTTGCTTGGTCCCCTTCTCAAGTACAGTAACTGGTTTTTTTGAAAGCACAAATTGTGTATTGGCAACGTGCTAATGTATGTTAATAAATAAATCGCCTCCACCCTGGCCTGGCCTGAACCTGGCTGCTTTCTGGGGGAGGGGCAGCGAGTGCATGGGGGAGGCGCCCTGGCTGCAGGAGCTGGGCTCTGGGCATTGTGCTGTGACAGAGCCAGCCCACAAGCACCCCAGGGGGAGAGTGGGTCCAGCCCTGTGGGGCTGTGCTCACCTGCTGAGAGGGATGCTCCAGGCCCCATTGTGGAGGGCAGGGTGGAGCCTGCCCCGAGTTCCCCCACACCCAGGCAGCCTGGCCCTGCTTGGAATGAATCTGGTGCCACAAACTTTTATTCTCAAACTGTAACAAACAAACTAGGAAAGAGCCGAGTGCAGGGCCTGCTCGGAGCCCCAGTCAGCACCAAGGGCGAGATGGGGACCAGCCCCTCACACACTGGCCGCAGCAGGCAGCGCTTCACATTGTCCAGGCAGGGTTTGCACTAGCCCTGAGGTGGGGCCCAGGGCGGGCTCCCAAGGAGAACGGGCAGCTTCGGATCAGGCAGGCCCTGCTGCAGCCCCAGTCCATGCAGGCTCCAGTGTGGCACTCTGCCCGGCAGGCCCCTAAACCGCCGTAGTCCTGCCAAACAAGGGCATGGAGACAGGGAGATGCCAGGCCCCAGGTTCATACGTGTCCCTGCTGCTGAGCTCGGAGTCCATCCAGCTGGGGAACATGCGCTGGGCACGCTCGGCCTCCAGGTAGAAGGCCGGGCCCTGGCTGGCAGAGCTGGGCAGGTGCAGGGCTGTGCTGTAACCTCGGTCCAGGAAGAGGGGCTTGTAGCTGGGGGGCTGCTCCTGTTTCTCGGGGCGCTCGTGGCTCAGAAAGGGGGCGTTGATCTTGCGGTATAGCCCCCGCGTGTCCATGAGCACCTCGCTGTAGGGCGGTGGCGGCTCAGCCATGAGCAGCGCCTCCTCGTAGCACGGGGGCTTGGAAAGATCCGACTCTGCAAGGCAAGCAGCAGACACGCTGAGTGAGGGGCCGCACCAGGCTCTCCCCCTTCTTGCATGTGTAGATGGGGCCTGAACCACAGCCTCTTCCCCCCCTTTGGCCCACAGCCTCCATGAGGGGTGCAAGGCCCCAGCCAGCCCCACAGGTGCCCTGCAGCAGGTGCTGAGTGGGGTAGGGGTCAGGCTCCCTAGGGCATTCTGCTCTGGGACTGAGCACGGCCAGGCAGCCAGGGTTCTGCTGGCCTGGCCAGTGGGGCAGCACGGGGGTTGCTGTAGCCAGAGAGGCTCTGAGTGGCCGGCTGAGCGGCCAGGCCCTGCCTCAGGCTCTGAACCTGCGTGAGCAGCGGCCGCTCCCTGCCTTGGGAAGCCCCTGGCGGCGATGGGCCAGGCCTAGGGAATTGGCACCGTGGGTCACAAGCAGCCCTCACCGTGCCTGTAGCTCCAGGGCCGGGGGGGCGGGCCGGGGGGGTGGCGCGGCTCCATGCGCAGCCGGGGAGGGATGGCCATGGCCATGCCGGGGGGGCTGCCCGAGTAGCCCTCGTAGTGCAGCGGCTCCATCTCCAGCGCGCGCAGGTTCTGCTCCCGCAGTCGCTCCTCCTGCTGGCTCTTCACGCGGCGCCGCAGGTAGCTGCAGAAGCAGCAGAGCAGGACGATGAGGCCCCAGATGAGCCAGAAGCCGGCGAAGCAGGTGAGGAAGGTGTAGGTGCCCTGGGACATCACCATGGTGGCTGGGCTGGGGGCCGGGGGCTCCCCTCAGCTGCAGGCAGGCAGGGCCCAGAGCACCACACGCCCGCTGCCCATCGCCTGTGCCCAGGTGCCAGCGCCGGCGGCTCGTCACTCGCTCAGGGCTGCCTCCGCGCTGCCTGCAGCCGTTGCCATGGCGCCCACTCCAAGCGCTGGGGACGGATGGGAGGCAGAGCCGGGGGGGGCAAGGTCCATGGGGCAGGGCTGCTCAGGGGCGAGGGTCAGGGCCTGCCCTGCTCCCCAGGCACCAGGCAGGGACAACCGGGGGGCAGGCACTCCGGAGGGGCTCGTCCGCTGCAGGGATCTGCAGAGCCGCAGGCCAGGCTGGGTAGCCCCGTCCGAACCAAGAACACCCAGCCCAGCTCCTTCCCATCGCTGTGCCGAGCAGCCAATGGCGCCACCTGCAGACGGACAGACAGACAGACCTCAGCATGACGGGCGCACCGTGGTTCCCATAGCGACTCACCCACGCCCAGCTCAGGGTGGCCAGGCCGGCTCCCGGCTACAGCCATGTGGCTTCCCTCAGGCTGGGTCCCTCCCGCTACCGACCACCACCCGTTAGCCCAGGCCCCCTTCCCCACCTGCTCATTTAAGGGCTGCGTTCCTGTGCATGTTTCCACCCCCGCCACAGCCAGCGGCCCAGGCCTGCCTCAGACCCCAAGGCTGGTGCTCCAGGGTGGCCAAGGCCCCGAGCCCAGCTCCGCCCAGGCTACGGAGCCGTCTGCAGAAGCCAGCAGAGCCCGGTCCAAGGGGATTGTGAAGGGAAGGGGGGCACTGGGCTCGCCAGCCTCCCAGGAAGGGCTGGGGTTGTCATGGCAACAAGCTGAAAGATTCTAGAAATGGGAGGCTTGTCGCTGGCAGCCCCGGAGCCTGTCTGCTTGGGGATGGGATGAGCTCCACCCCCGTTCTGCTTCTCAAGGTTCACCGAAGGAGCCGGGGCGGCGAGGGAACTGGAAAGAGCTGGGTTAGACAGTGTCCTTGGACCCCAGGATGCACCATGATGCCACAGGGCCTATCAGCCAGAGAGGCCAGAGAGCAGCAGCTGCTGCTGCAGCAGAAACATTTCTAAAGGGACAAGAACAGATAATTTGCACTCAAGAGTTGTAAAAGAATTGGCTGAGGAGCGGCTGAGTAATCGGTAATATCTCATAATTCTTGGACAACGGGTAAGTCTCAGAGAAGGGGAAAATATTCTAAAATGTGCCAATATTCTCAAAGGGTAAGTGGGATGAGCCGGGTAACTATAGGCCAATTAGTCACGTTGATCCTGGGCGAAATCATAGAAAATCTGTTCCAGAATGCAAAGCAACATAACTAATGCCAGTCCATGTGGGTTCACAGAAAACAGGTCTTGTCAAACAAACTTGGTCTTGTTTTGAGATTACAACCAGAGTTAGTAAAGAGAACGTGCCGTGACGTTAGAGTTCTGTAAGGCATTTAGCGGTAGCCCCACAGGCCTCGATTACATTACAACTAGATTAATGGATTGTGTTTGTATAGTGCTAGTTTTTAACGAAGCACAGATTAAATGGACTAGAAACTGACTGACAGATTCCAAAAGCAATTACCAAGGGGGTATTTTCGTCCCCAGAGGCTGTCACAGGGCGACTAGCCCCTTTAAGAGGAAGCGGGGCTGGTGCACCCCTGACTGATTACTTGGTGCCCAACTGGGTTTACGGGAAGCCCCTGGGCCCTGAAGAGGAGCCAGCAGCGGGGGACGGGTGCTGTCTGTGGACCCCTCAGCCCAGGGAGGGAAGGGGAAGAACGACCGAGAGCTGCTGAAAAGGCACCTGAAGGACGCAGCTGGGGAAGCTGTTGAAGGAAGTTGAAAAACAGGCCCAGCAAGGAGGCCTGTGCAACCCCTGAGCTCACAGGGACAGACCGAGCAGAACCTGGAAGGGCTGAAAATTGGGCCGAATGGAGGGGCTGGGAGCTGCCAGAGCTCCGGGAGAAGGTGTTGCGCCCTGGGGGAGGCTGGTGGAGCAGAGACTTGCCTTTGGGTTTGCTTTTTGTTAATGAATCAGTCCCCAAGGAAGGGGGTTGGTATTGCATGTAAGCCTCCATGGAGCATTCCTGGGAACCTGTGAAGGGGAAACTGAGGCTGGGTGCTGCAGAGCCACCTCTGGCCATAAGGGGGCAGTGAGGAGGTGGCCTGCCCTTTACATGCATCTTGTTTCTAGAGCGGTCCCGCAGGGGTCTGGTTTTGGCCAAAGACTGGTCAGTATCATCCTCCGTGTGATCTGGCTGAAGATAAAGCGGTTGCTCTAAGTTTGCAGAGGACAAAAGTTGTTGGCGTGGTAACTGCTGCCGTGTCAGTTCTGCAGAGAGATCCGTATCACACAGTAAAGTGGGCTTAGGCCCATGCCTGGAACCCAGAGCACAGGCCGCACTCCCAGGCTGGGGGACAGCACCTTGGAAAGCAGGGACGCAGACCAGGACTTGGGGTCCTGACAAGCCTGCCCAACGTGTGCACCCAGCGGAATGCTGTCACCAGGAGGGCGAACGTGATCCTTGGCTGTATGAGCAAGTAATCCCTGCATTACAGAAACGAAGGGCTGTAACCACCTCGACGTGTCACCACGCCCAGCCCCTGCACTGAAGCAGGACTAAGAAAAGCTGGACCCTCCTTGGCAGGTGTTTGTCCAACCTGCTCATAAAACCCTCCAACGACAGGGATTTCACAACCTCCCCGGACGCCTGTGCCACAGATTAACCACCCTGAGAGTTAGAAAGATTTTCCTAATATCCAACCTCAATCTCCCGGGTTGCAGATGAAGCCCATTGCTTCTTGTCCTGCCTTCAGTGACGTGGAGAACAACCGATCAGTCCTCTTTAGAACAGCCCTTCACATAACTGGAAACTTATCAGGTACCCACCCTTGGTCAGTTTCTTTTGTCAAGACTAAACAGGCCCAGTGTTTTAACCTTTCCTCAGAGGGCAGGGTTTCTAAACCTTTGATATTTTTTGTTGCTCCCTCCTGGACTCCCTCCTATTGATCCACTTCTTCCCTAACGTGCGGCACCCAGAACTGGACACCGCACTCCAGCTGAGGCCTCCCCAGTGCTCAGTAGAGCGGGACAGTTACCTCCCTTGGCTTACCTACGACACTCCTGTTAATACACCCCCAGGAGGATGAGAGCCTTTTTTTGCAACTGCATCCTATTGTTCACTCATGTTCAATTTGTGATCCATTGTAACCCCAGACCCTTTACAGCAGAGCTATCACCTGTTATTCCCCCTTTTGTAGCTGGGCATTTGATTTTTCCTTCCTAAATGTAGTACTTTGCACTTGTCTGTATTTAACTTACTCTTATTGATTTCAGACCAATTCTTTAATTTGTCGAGGTTATTTTGAATTCTAATCCTGTCCTCTTAAGTGCTTGCAACCCCTCCTAGCTTGGTGTCATCTGTGGATTTTATAAGCACCCTCTCCACTTCATTACCCAAGTCACGAACGAAAATAGCGACTAGCCCCAGACTCGGGACTGATGCATGCACTAGCTCCGCCCTCCCAGTTTGACAGTGAACCACTGATAACTCCTCAGTGAGTGCGACTGTTCAGCCAGTTGTGCACCCACCTTCTAGCCCGCATTGCCCGAGCTTGCTCATGAGAATGTCATGTGGGACTGTGTCACAAGCCGTGCTAAAATCAAGGTATCACGTCTACGGCTTCCCCCCATCCGCTAGGACAGTCAAAGAAAAAGGTGAGGTTGGTTTGACATGATTTGTTCTCGACAAATCCACACTGGCTGTTCCTTATAACCTGTTATCCTCTAGATGCTCACAAATTGATGGTTTAATCAATTGTTCCAGTATCTTTTCAGGTACTGAAGTTAGGCTGAATGGTCTATAATTCCCTGGGTCCTCTTTGTTCTCCTTTTTTAACCTGTCTGCCCTTCTCCAGTCCTCTGAGTTCTCCAAGAGAATTAATTGCTAATGGTTCTGAGATGGGGACAACTAGTTCCTGAGTACCCTAGGATGAACTTCCTCAGACCCTGCTGACTCGAATCCATGGAAATATTCTCTAAGCGGTAACTATCAGCAGGACGAGGGAGGCGGTGTCACCTCTGTAGACGGCCATAGTGAGACTATTACTAGACGCTGTGTCCAGTTCTGGGGGCCGCACTTCCCACCGGATGCTGAGAACGCTTGGAAAGGTTCCAAAGAGCCAGAAGCACGAGTCCGTCTGGCACAGCGAGAGCCGGAGGATCAATTGTTTAGTTTCCCAGGGAAAGTTAAGAGGTGACTCGATCGCAGTCAGAGTCCCCACATGGCAGAAAGATTTGAGGGAAGAGGGAACTTTACTCTGAGACAAAGGCAGAACAAGATCCAATGTCTGGAAGCTGAATCAAAATCAGAGTAGAACTAAGGGTGTTTCAAATACAGTCAATGATTAACCATTGCAGGCTGCACCCAGGGACGCTTGGGGGCTTCACAACAAGACTGGCCTCTCTGCTCTAGCTCCGCTCTGTGTGCAGCCGGAGCTCAGCACAGCTGGTTCTAACAGTCCACTCTGGCAGCAAGACTCTGAATGGAGCGATCCACTCCCCAGGCTAAGCACTGCAGCCTCCCTAACAAGGAAGGAAGCAGGGCTGGCTCCAGGCACCAGCTTGGCAAGCAGGTGCTTGGGGCGGCCGCTACGGAGAGGGGCGGCAGGTCCAGCTTTTCGGTGGCAATTCGGCGGATGGTCCCTCACTCCCGCTCGGAGCGAAGGACCTTCCGCCAAATTGCCGCTGCAGATCGCGATCGTGGTGTTTTTTTTGTTTTGTTTTGTTTTTGGCTTCTTGGGGCGGCCAAAACCCTGGAGCCGGCCCTGGAAGGAAGGAACCTCCCCCAACCCCATGTAAGGTTCTAGACCAGCCAGCCCTGGGGAGAGCACGTCAAAAACAGCACAAGCCACATGGCTGCAGGTCCTTGCACAGAAGGAGGGGCGATGGCAGACCCTCCTCTAACACAGTCAGCCATCACCAAGCCGGAACCTGCCCTGATCCCAGGGGCGTGACTGCGAGACTGAGCCAGGTACTTTCTATCCAGCATCTGAGGTCCACCACCGGGCAAGAGAGAGATTCCCTTCGAGGTGCAAGGAAAGCTGCTGAGAGGGGAGAGCCCCCCAGGGCCTGGGGATCTTTCCCTTGCATTTCCAGAGGGAACATCCCCTGCCAGAAACGCACATTTGAGTGTGTCAGACCCCAGCCAGGCTCTGAGCTCAGGGGAGATCTCTGGCACCAGGCACAGATGTGGCCATAGAAGGAGGCCCCCACTTGGAGCAGTATTGGCCTAACAGGTTGTTGGGTGCTGGCTGGAAAGCAGGGGCACGGAGCTAACCTACACTCCGCGGTGTGTCCATCCTGCCCCGCAAAGGGCCAAGAAGCAGTACCTGCCCAGCTATGCCAACACCTCCAGGGCAGCAGCATGGGGGAGGTTTTAACTGCACCTAAAGCCAGTCCAAGAGTGGACTCCCCCTTAGCTCTTGGCCTGGAGCCATCCCCCGTGGGGCAGAGGGCTCAGCACACACGTAGCAACACGCAATCGGCCCTGGTTAGCAATGGGCAAAGCCTGACCCAGGACAGGGCCTAAACCTCGTACCCTGCATGCAGCCCAAGCAGGCTCCTTCCCCGAGGGCACGTCTCCCAACCGGGCTGGGCTGGAAGTCACAAAACACAACCAAAGGGGGGGAAGCCAGAGCCACTTCCCACGCTCCAGGGAGCCGTGACCACGCTGAAGGAGGGCTGGGCTCGGACTGAACCCAAGCCAAACCCAGTGCAAGCAGCTGGACACGTGGAGCACTGGGGCAAGGGCAGTGCCAGTGCAGGAAAATAAGCCGCTAACGAGCGCCTGGCTTCCTGGGCAGGGGTCCAGCATGGCCCGAAACGGACCCTGGCGCGTACAGGCCAAAGGAAGCGGGAAGGGGAGGAGGGGACGCTGGTGCCCTGGGGGGCACTGCAGGGGAGGGCTGGCACCCTGGAGCTCAGCATAGTGGAGGGGCTGGTGCCCTGGAACTCGTAGGGGGGGGGGGAGCTGTCTCCCTGGAGGCTCTGGGGGTTGGTGGTGCCCCAGGATTGGGGGGGGGAGGGACTGGCATCCTGGCTCTGTGGCTGGATGGGGTTTGGGATTTGGGGGGGGGGCTGGTGCCCTGGGACTCGAGGGGGGGGTTTGGCGCCCCAGGATTTGGAGGTGGTGACTGGCCCCCCCGGGGCTCAGCATGGGGGGCGGGGGCTGGCTCCCTGGAGGCTCTGGGGGGGGAGTGCCCCGGGGATTGGGGGGGGGCTCCCTGAAGGCTGGGGGGGGGGCGCCCGCCCGATGCCGGCTCCAGGCTGCGGTGCGGTGCGGAGCCGCCGCGGGTCCTGCTGGGCGAGCCCCGGCCGCAGCTGGCGGCTCCCCCCGGCGCGGGACCCCAGGGCCCGGCTCCAGCCCCCGGGAGCGGAGCACGTGGCCGGGCTGGGGGGGGGGAGGGGGGGTCTGTCTCCCAGCCCCGCTCGCCCCCGGCTCGTGCACGTGCAGCCCCCGCGCAGCCCAGGGGCACGCGCGGGGGCGGCCTCCGCCTCCGCAGCCGGGCACGCGCGCACAGACGGGGGCGCGCGCTCAGGTCCCCCCCACACTCACCCGCGGATGCGCCGAGCCTCAGCGTCCGGCGGCCCCGATCCCGCACCGGGCGGCCGCGCACGTGCAGCGCCGAGCCCGGGCCCGCGCTCAGGCCGGGCCCCTCCGGGCGGCCCCTTCCCCGCGCCCCGCCATGGCGGGAGGCCCCGGCCCGGCTCCCTTTGTCTGCCGAGCGCTCCCCGGCTCTGCCCGGCTCTCGCTCGAGCTCCCGGCCCCGCCCGGCTCCCGCCCCGCCGCTGGCCCCTCCCCCGGCCGCCCCTCCCCCCGCTGCTGGGGGAGGAACCGGCAGGGGCTGCGCCCCCCTCCCCCGGGGAATCGGCCCGGGAGCCCCCCCTGGCATTTCCTGCCGGCTCCAGGGACCCTCACCCGCGCTGCTGGGGAGAGAACCCAGGAGTCCGGGCTCCCCGCACCCCCCCCCCCAACCAAACCAGGAGACACCGTTCCCCTCCCAGAGCCGGGGAGAGAATCCAGGTGTCCTGGCTCCCAACCCCCCCAACCGGGGACACCGCTCCCCTCCCAGAGCTGAGAAGAGAACCCAGGTGTCCTGGCTCCCAACCCCCCCAGCTGGGGACACCGCTCCCCTCCCAGAGCTGAGAAGAGAACCCAGGAGTCCGGGCTCCCCGCCCCTCCTGCCAAACCAGGAGACACCGTTCCCCTCCCAGAGCCGGGGAGAGAATCCAGGTGTCCTGGCTCCCAACCCCCCCAACCGGGGACACCGCTCCCCTCCCAGAGCTGAGAAGAGAACCCAGGTGTCCGGGCTCCCCGCCCCTCCTGCCAAACCAGGAGACACCGTTCCCCTCCCAGAGCCGGGGAGAGAATCCAGGTGTCCTGGCTCCCAACCCCCTCAACCAGGGACACCGCTCCCCTCCCAGAGCCGAGAAGACAACCCAGGTGTCCGGGCTCCCCGCCCCTCCCGCCAAACCAGGGGACACTGTTCCCCTTCTAGAGTCGGGGAGAGAATCCAGGTGTCCTGGCTCCCAGCCCCCCCACTCTCCCAACCAGGGGACACCGCTCCCCTCCCTGAGCCAGGGAGAGAACCCAGGAGTCCGGGCTTTCCTCCCAGAGCCAGGGAGAGAATCCAGGTGTCCTCCCCCCCCCCCCCCCGCCCCTCCATTATTTGCCACCTGCTGTGTCCAATCAGAGCCCTCACCCTGCAGCTTGAGAGCAGGGCTCTGGGGCACAGAGGTTCCTGTCCAGTGGATTATGAGGAAACTCTGGCCCCCAAGAGGCTCCAAGGAGGGGCAGGCCAGGGCTTGGCCTGGAGTGAGGACAGAAAGGGGGGCAGTGGAGTCACAGGGGGGGGGGGGGAATGTGCCATGAGGATGCACTGCCCATGCGTGTGGCACAGCTATGATGCTAGGTCAGGCGAGGCTCCCGGGGGGGGGGGGTGTCGGGAGCTGGCACTGGGCTGCCCCCCACTAGTGAGATGCCTGTCTCAGCAGCTACTTGGCTGCCTGGGCAAGGCTGGCCAGGGCTGGTGGGGGGCATGGGGTAGAGCCTGCTGCCCCCGCCCCCCCCCCCATGTGCTCGCTGCAGACTGCCAGCTGCCAATCCCGACTGCCGCGCTGCCCGTGGGGCCCATGGCAGGAACAATGCACCTGACAGCCACTCTGCGCTGCTGTCATGGTGACAGCGCTGGGGGAAACACACGAAGCTGCCACTTAATTTAATGTGTCGTTCTCTGGCAGGGCCCCGGGCGTGAGCAGGGACAGGCCACAGAGCCAGCTCACGGTCATTTAAACAGACACTGGCCCACGTGGGACTCAAATTCCAGAGGCGTTACCCCAGGCAAGAGAGAAGGGCAGAGACGCTCTCTCCCCCCCCCCCCAGGGCGAGGAGGCAGAGATGGCCCGGCCTGGATGGTGGTAGAGGGGGCTCGGGGAGTCGGCGGGCAGAGACGTGGGAAGGGGGCTCTCCCCAAAGAGCCAGCGAGGCCCCGCTGCCCAGCCTGTGGCCACACAGGCACAGGGGCTGGCACTCACATGCAAACAGGCCAAGCGACTTGGGAATGCCTGACACATGCCCAGCACCTGTCAGCCTAAGCCTGCGTGCTGGGGCACTAGCACTGGCCCAGGGACTGAGTGGGGCCAGCTTGGTCTCCCCGTGCTGGGGCTGGTTAGAGCAGCCCCACCTTGGGCCCTTGCTGCCTGTGTGTGACCCTCTCGGTCCAGCCCCACTGGGGACCAGCTGTGGTGCAGGGCTGCCCTGCAGCAGGGGTATTCTCCAGGAGGCCTCACCTCTCTGCCAGCTGCCCCCAGTGCCCCTGCCTCACTGGTGTCAGACATGGAGACTGGCCCACAAGTCCCCCCTAAATCACAGTCAGCTGGCCAAGGCTCCCATCCCCAGGCTCCACCACTCCCTTGGACTCAGGCCAGAGCTTTTAAACACCCCAGTGGCGGAGCCCTCCTGCCCCAAGCCATAACAGCTGCCTGGCTGTTCCCTTCTGACGTCAGCCCCTTGCTACCCTCATGTCGGCTGGCCTGTCAGTAAGCTACCAAGCCCCTCTCCCTCCGCCAGGCCAGGGCGTCTGGCCCCAAGTCAGCCCAGGAGCTGTAGTGTAAGTTCCATGGTTGCTCAGGAAGTGACCCCATCCTCCCAGGGTGACTGTCCGTCCCCTCCATCCTGTTCCCTCCAGGACCTTCTGCTCCAGATTGCACTGGCCTGGTCTGCTGCCGTGTGGCACTGCAGGTGCTTGTCTCACTTGCGGCCGCCCTCTCTGCCATACCCCAGCAGTCACTGCGGTGTCTCTCCAGGCGGACTCTCGGGCTGGTTCTGTGACTTACAGGAACCATTAGAATATTTCTGAGGACGGGCACGGGACAGGTCGTGCAGGTCAAGAGGCTGGAGGCGCTTGGGACAACGGTGAGCGCCTGGCTGTCTCTTCTTCAGGCCAGAAGGGAGGTGCAGCTCCCATGGATGGGTATTGGTAGATGCGTTATTGCGGGGGAGGGGGCAGGAAATCCCTTCCTCTGACTCAGCCCCTTTGTGAACCAGGCCTTGCCCCCTGGAACTGGGAATTAGGGCTGGGCAGTGGGAGAGCAGCACATTGGATTGGCACATGCTGGATTTCCCCTTCCCCCGAAGAGAGCCTGGCTCAGGTCAGGGAGACACGGCGCCCATTGCCAGCAGCAGCTCCTGCTGCCTTTGTTCCTAGGCTCAGTCTGACTGCCTAGCTGCTGCAGGCAGCTCTCCCTGCAACAGCCCCTACACCGCTCTCAAACCCACCAGCCCCAGCAGGGCTCCATCAGCCTGCAGGCTGCCCTGGGCAGGGCCCTCCTCCCACAGCACTCGCCTGGCTCTCCCTCACTAGAATGGGGAATTTGGCTGCTGAGGTGGAATCTCAGAGCGGTCTCCCATGCTGGAGCCCAGCCTGGCCCAGCTGCAAGGCTGCCAGCGAGCGCAGCTTTCCTGGCGCTGCGGCATGGCCCGGCCAGCAGTGATGCCAGGTGGGAGATGCTCACTGCCTCTGTTCCAGGCAGGGTTATTCACCTACTCCAAGGCCGCACTGGGCTGGTGGGGAAGAGACCAGGGCTACAGCTGGCCAGACCCCTCCAGGCCCAGGCCAAGAACACGTCCATTATCGCAAGGCAGAGCAGCAGCACAGAATCCAACTCTCCCAAATAAGCCCAGAAAGTGGAGGGTGGAAAGAGTCAAAAAGCTGCTGCCAGCCACCCAGTTGGTTGGGGGAGGAGCTGTTATCCTAGCAACAGCTGAGAGCGTCACTCACCCCTGAAAATTGCTTTGCCGTGTTGCCTCCCTGGCTTATGGAAGGGAAAGGGGGGTGCAGGGGGTATGCGACGGCAGAACCACTCTGGGGGCCCAGGTCAGCCTTGGAGGAGTCACATGCTCACTGTTCTAGCTGAACTGGCCAGAGACCCCCCCACTGTTAGCTCAGCCCAGGCTCTGGCCCCTGGAGGGGAGGAAAACCCTGCCCTCCCTCCGCTGCTGCAGCTTAGAGCCTGTGAGCGCGGATACGTGCCCCAAGCCAGCAGGCTCCTGGTTCTACAGGGGTGGCTGGCCTGGGATTCTGCAGCTGTAGGCGCCTGGGTTCCCCCAGCACCACCCCCCTGGGACTAGCTCATGTACAGGCCTGCAGTCCAATATCCCAGGCTCCTGCCCACTGCCCCTAGTGCTCAGCCTAGCCCTGAACACCCGGCTGCCCAAACCCAGCGGCCTGCGGGGGGCTGATACCGGGGCAGCCCTGCTCCCAGATCGGACCCACTTGGCCTTGCCCAAGGAGCCAGAGAGAGTGGGTGCCCAGCCAGGGCTGCCAGGCACAAGGGGGCACGCCGAGAACCCATTGGGGCTAGACAGCTGGCGGGGAAGGTGGCCACGAGGGGGCAGGGCCCCTCCTGCAGGCCTGGGGGATTTGGTTCTTCAGGCTGCAGCAGAGACCATTCCTGGGAGTTTAGCCGAAGATGCTCCTTTTCCTGGCGAGAAAGCACTCCCTTTGCCTGTTCCCATGGCAACGGTTCCCAAGCTTGCCGTTCTCAGGCACGTGCAGCTGTGAAGACAGGGCCTGAGCCGGGCGGCCAGCGGCTCTGAAGGGACAGGAGCCTGGAGAGCTGCCAGCACCAGCCCAGTTCAACTCCTAGCAGCCGGCAGAGGGTCCATTCCCTCCCCTCCCCTCCCCAGCCGGACCCAGCACCAGCTAAAGCAAGCAAGACCCATCAGGCTGCAAGCAGCACTATCTCCCTGAGCCTTCCCGTGGCTGGCCCGTTTCCCCCACACCCAGCCCAAGCCAAGGGAATGGGGCCAGCCCAGTGCAAGCACTGCCAGGATACCTGCCAGGCAGGTGCTGCTCTTGCAAACTTTGGAAAGAGAAGAAATTCCAGCTTAGAACCCACCTGCGCAAGGGTCAGAGCACATCTCCCCTGACCCCACAGCGCTGTAGCAAGATACAGCCACACCAGGCTGGGGGCTGCAGGCGTCTTTGCGGACAGAAGCAATGCCCCCTGCCGCAGAGAACCACGTCTCCCCTGCCACAGCAGGTATGACTAAGGGAAGTGGTGTGAAGTATTACAGCCACGGTGCACGCCAAGGAGGTAGAGTGGGCTGCCCAGTTCTGAATACATTAAAGACAGCCTTGTTCCCAGAATGCATAAAGAAGAAATGGACTCCTAGGCTTTGCCAGCTGTCTAAAGCAGGGCCTCGCGCACCGGGGCATCCAGGTGCCAACAAGTGAGTAGTAGGTCTGGCTTTATAAGAGGGAAAGGGAGGCAATTGAGAGGTGTCCTCCTGGGGCTGCAAGAGTTTGACAGTAAGGAGTTCCACAGTAAAATACAAAGGGAAGGGTCCATGTCAACCAGCATATTTCACAAAAGGGGCTTGGTTAAAAAAAGCCCCTCCCCGGTGGTTGAAAGCAAATCAGCCAGAGGTGGGTGGGGGGAACACTCTAAGCAGATTTGGATGGGATTAGATTTCACTAGATACCTAAAAAACAAAAAAGTCTCAACTGAAAAAGGGAAAAAAATCTGGCTTATAGGGGAAGTGAAAGCAGCTATAAAAACAACCCCCAATCTCCAATAACAGGGAGAAAGGGGAAGTGGAGGGTAATGAATACAAATCAGAAGCTAGGAACTGCAGGAAGTTGAGAAGAGAATCAAAAGGACACAAGGCAAAAATCTAAGGCCAGCAGAGTTACAGTCAATAAGGTGTTTGTAAAGTATATTAGGGACAAAATGACGGAAATCCTAACACTGGGATTGGTCCATGGTGGAATTGTCAATAATGATGCAGTAAAGATGTTTTCAATACATACTGCTGGTCTATATTGGAGGGGGAAGCAGATGATATAGTCATCTAACTGAAAGGTTTCAACATGTAATTGTAAACCAGGAATCATCATCATTAAATGCACAACTGCCACCAATTGCGATGCAAAGGAAACATAGGGAGAATAGTAAGAGGCCAACATAGCACCCCCAGGAGCTCTTTGATGGCCTGAAAAGCAGAAAGAAATCCTACAAAAGGTGGAAACATGGGCAAATTGCTAAGGAGGAGTACCAAAGAATAGCAGAAGCATATAGGGAAAAAATCAGAAAGGCTAAGGTACAAAATGAATTACACCTAGCCAAGAACATAAAAGGCGATACGAGGTTCTTTACATACATTAGGAGCAAGAGAAAGACAAAGCATAGGTCCTTTACTTAGTGGGGAAGAACTATAACATAACTTTAGGAAGGCTGCAGCGTTTAATGGCTATTTTGATTCAGTCTTCACTAAAAAGGTTAATTGTCCCGAGTACCTGGTCACCATAAAAGATGACAAGGGGAGAATGCAAGCCAAACTAGGGAAAGAACACATTACAGACTATTTAGAATACTTAAGGAACTAGCCATGCCTAGACTCTTTAGGCTGGGATGAGGTGCTCAGCCCACATCTTGAGAAAAGATGAGGGAAGCATGGAAGATTGACTGCTGGACAAGGAGACAATCAAAACAAGTCAGGATACAGGCTTTCCTCAGCCATGCAGGGACTATCAGGCCAACCCTGGCTTTGTCTTGCCTGATCTTGTTCCTCACTTTTAGAATCAGAGCTATTGGGGGAATGTGTAATATAGGCCCTTCGTCCAAGGAAGGAGAAACGCATCTTCCAAAGACTGAAGGCCTAGGGCCCCCGGAACAGAACAGATGACACTTCCCATTTGGGCTGAGTCAAACATATCCCCCTCTGGCCATTCCCACATTCAAATGAGTTGTCTAGGGTCGGGGGGGGGGGCGGGTTCCAGCTCCCATTCTCTGTCCTGGGAGAAGTGTCTGCTGTGAACATCGGTGTGGTGGTGTGTGCTCCAGGAATGCACATTGCTGAAACGTGAATATGATGGTCTATGCACCCATTCCATAACTGTATTGCTTCAGCTCCCAGAGGGGGATCCCGTGCCACCCTGCCAGTTGATGTGAAACATACATGCCACGTTGGCAAGATCTTGCCAGACTTCCCTCTGGTGAGAGGGAGAAAGTGGAGACAGGCATTTCTGACTGCAGGTTGATGTGGAGACTGATCCCTTGAGGTGATGGATGTTATGGGTTTGGTTAAATGTGGTTAAAAGCAGGGGGTGTAACCAGCACCCTTCATTACAGATAGCTGAGACAGCAGGCGAATAGCAGTGACTGGACTAGCTTCTGATGGTGGAGGGGACAAGCTTTCAAACTTCACGGCACTCTTCCTCAGGTCTGGAGAAAGGCCTGAGAAGAGCTCCGTGCGGCTCAAAAGCATGTCCCTTCCCCCCAAAGTTGGTCCAATTAAAGGTATTACCTCACCCACCTTCTCTCTCTCTCTCAGCCTGGGACCAACACTTTAAGATAGTTGTAAAAAGCATTAAACTCCTTCATGGAACCCAGGATCTGAACCAACGGGCAGAGGAAATTTCCCAGGCTATTGTTTGGTGAAGGTCTGTGTCTCTGTGATAGAAGCAGCAAGAAAGCCCAGAGAAGCTGAGAGAAGGCAGAAAAGAAACATGGCCATGTAAGAACAAGAACTTCCGGGCCAAGTGCTCGTTAAAAGAGGCTTTGAGCTGTGAGCAAAGAAACTAACACCCGACTGATTCCTCCTGTACTGGGGAAACAGGACATTGTAAACAAACACCTGACGCCATCATCAATCTCTCCTGGTCATCGGAAACGACCTGCAGCGCAGAACGGGCTAACCACTTGGGTCAACCCAGGAGGAGGAGCCTGCTGTCACCAGCAGGGAAGTACTCGCTGGCAGGTAGGCACCACCGCGGGTAGAGTCAGCCACTGGTCCCTCTGTGAAGCATTTCCAAGAGTTTTAAATGGTTTTCATTTTTTTGTTTTTAAATGTAACTGCAACTTGGAAGCCCAGGGTTTTTAGGCATAACTAAGGACAAGGAGTTCTTGGGAAAGAGCAATTTGCAACCGTGTTTCAAAGTTTTTATTGGGGAATTTCCTTAAAAAACAAAACAAAACAAAAAACACATTTGCCAAGAAAACCAGTGCTGCTCTCAGCAGATAGCAAGTCATTTCCTGTATGGGAAGGGGCTCCGCCTTCCCTTCCCTTCCCCTCCCTCCCCCACCCCCCACACACAGCAGGTCCCCATGTGCCCAGGGAGCTCTCGGAGCCACTTCATCACCGCCTGGAGTGGGGCTGGTACTCACCCACTGTGCCTATTTCTCCAAAGGAATAGAGGGTTTGAGCTCCAGCAAACAGAGGGGAGAGACGCAGCTCCCACCATCAGAGTGCCCTGTAGTGGGAGGGCAGCGGTTGCTGGGGCTTGTCAGCACATAGGAACAGTCCTTTTAGCCAGTGGTTCCAAGTAGGAGCCCGGTAACACCCTGAGAGCGCACATGCTGGAGCAGTGGCTAGCAGAATAGACTTGTGGCTCATTCCAGGTGTCCGGATTCCAACTAGGAAAGGGACAAAAGCAGCCCACTCCAGCTGGCAGTGCAAAACTGATTTAACTTACCCCCCCCACCCCCTTAAACACACCCAACGAGCCCCAGCCCCCCCCACCAGCCTGCAGCCCCCTGCTGTCCCACCAGCCCCCAGCTGTCCCACCAGCCTGCAGCATGTGCAGCCCAAACATGCCGGGGAGGAAAGCGACACTAGAACGGCTCCAGCTATTGCTAAAGTGCTGCAACAAACCCTGGCCTTCGTACACAACCCCCCGTCCCCCATAGGTCACAGCTTGGCAGAGCAGATGCCACGGCAGGCAAGTGGCTCCTGCTAGGAGCCATTAAAGGGGCACCAAGTACATGGCTGACAAGCCCCAAAGCCTGCACGAGCTCAACAGGAGTTAAACACCATTGTTCACAGCCTCAATGGTTCCTTGGTGTACCTGACAGCACTTTGGTCGAGCCGGGTCTGCGCATCCCCCTGCACGTGGGGCTGCCACAGCAATGGGGCATGGACAACCAGCTTCTAAATGTAGGAAAATGCAACGGTAAAACCACAGACTTCAAGAGTTGTGGAGGGAGGGGATGCACTGAGGGCAGGAGGGATTAAAGAGCAAGTGAATGTGGGGAGCATAAAGGCTGGTGGGAGGCAGAGGGGGCATTGCACGGAGCGCAGAATGAAGGCACCCTGCACAGGCCCTGGAATTGCTTTTCCAACTCCTTTGCTGATCCTGACTAGCAGGATCACTGCAGCTGATGGAGGCCTAGCCTGTGCAATCCCAGCTCCAGCACCTGGCAGCACATCGAGAGGGGCTGGAGCAAATCAGATAGCAGAGGGGGGTGTTACAGCTGAGCATCCACAAGGGTACGCAGCCACCCTCCCCTGTTAGCTGGAGTCCCTCCCAGCAGGAGGCTGCAGGGCATGGGGTAGATTCCCTTTTCTAGGGTCTCAGCAGGAGCGTGCCTGCAGTTTCCAGCACGGGGCGAGTCCCCCTTCAGCCAGGCAGTACTAGCACCCGGCCATCCCCATTGTCCAGATGGAGCCGGTCCAGCAGCTGGCGTTATTGGAGGGGGTTCCCAGGGAGAAACACTTTCTCTGCCTGGGTGCCAGTGTGCAAGACTCTTCTCTGCCCCAGGGATAGGAGAGTATCTGTCCAGCCAGTCTCCCTGTGGTTTTGGGCTGGAGCAGGCCCCTGTGCTGAGGGTCAGCCAGCCGCTGTGTTCTCCCTCCACAACCCCAGGGAAGCCAAGTCCCCCATACCCCTCTGGTGATCAAGCCCCTACCCCTTTTCCGTAGAGTGGCCAATGCTCCCTGCTGGTTGGACGGGCTAAGCAGCCAAGTGCCCCGCATGCAGCTCAGACAAGCTGGCTGGGAGCCCCCAAAACCAGGTTGCAGATGAGCTGCTAGAGACTGGCTCAGACGGAAGCAGGGATCCTGCTGTTTGGGATGGGCCCCACCCAATGCCCAGAGCTTGGGCAGTGTGGGAGCCAGGCCCCACCCAGGAGTCCTGGGGAGCACGGGTGCAGCAGGGAGACGAACATGACTGGCAGATGGATGCCCAGGGGAGGGCTCTCACTGTTCACAGCAGACACCTGATCCAGGCCTGTGGAAGGGCAGAATTTAGAGGAGCCACCCTGGCCCAGGAGAGACGAGTACCTTTCACTCCTCTGCATGCCCATGGCTCAGCTGGCAGCCTAGAACCTAGTGGCTTGGCTGATCCTAGGCTCCTGGGCAGACATGGCAAACCCATGAAAAAAACGCAGAAGTTGGGCTTGGTTTTGGCTTAATTGGCTCATGATTTGCTTGTTGGCTAGTTTTTGTCTTGTAGCAGCCTGGTGCTTCTTTAGGGTAATTGGCTCCTGGCAAGCATAAGAACATAAGAACGGGTGTACCAGGTCAGACCAAAGGTCCATCTAGCCCAGTATCCTGTCTACCGACAGTAGCCAATGCCAAGTGCCCCTGAGGGAGTGAACCTAACAGGCAATGATCCAGTGATCTCTCTCCTGCCATCCATCTCCATCCTCTGACAGACAGAGGCTAGGGACACCATTCCTTACCCATCCTGGCTAATAGCCATTAATGGACTTAACCTCCATGAATTTATCCAGTTCTCTTTTAAACGCTGTTATAGTCCTAGCCTTCACAACCTTTTCAGGTAAGGAGTTCCACAGGTTGACTGTGCGCTGTGTGAAGAACTTCCTTTTATTTGTTTTAAACCTGCTGCCTATTAATTTCATTTGATGACCCCTAGTTCTTGTATGATGGGAATAAATAAATAACTTTTCCTTATCCACTTTCTCCACATCACTCATGATTTTATATACCTCTATCATATCCCCCCTTAGTCTCCTCTTTTCCAAGCAGGGGAGAGTTGGGGTGCACAGCCCCAGACTGCACACGGGGAGATCTAGTCACATACAGTGTTGGAGTTCTTAGGGACTGGCTTTTTTGGCCTTGTTTTGAAATGGGATTCGCTTGGTTTTTGGGTTATTGTGAAAGTCGGGGAGCTTATTTACCGCGTGAAAGTTGGCAACTGTGCTCCTGGGCAGAGCAGCACAGGTCTCCCTGAGCAGGTTTGTGTCCCAGGCTGCTAGGCAGAGACGGCGGGAGAAGGAGGAGGCAGAGGGCAGTGTGTTGTGCTCACTGTATTCACCTCTGCACAGCAGCAACAGACATGACAGAACGTACATTAAACAAAAAGGTTAAAAATTCTTTAAATATTCCTACCATCAGTGCAATGCAAGCAAATGATACCACAGGTCTGACCGGGGAGCAGCCAGCCCAGTGCACGGGGAAGAGTCCCGCTATCGCTAGGAACAAGTGTGCACTGTACAGGACGCGAGCAAATGGATGGACCCGAGAGCATGGCCAAGGGCTGAAGCAGCCACATAGGGCCATGCAAGGCTCCAGCTGGGACTGAGCCCCTCTCCTTGGATTCCCCTGAAGGCACAAGATTTCCAGATGCTGCCGGCTGCTGAATGGAAGAGATTCCCCTGGAGAAAGTGTGAGGTGCACTTAGCCTTTGGCACAGGGCCCTGGGCTCAGCAGCCCAGCTGGGCCCAGCCTGGAGGTGGTGTGCCTGAGTGGGGCCGTTCCACTGAAAGCAGCTCAGTGCCTCCGAGCAGGGCAGAGCTGCAGCCCCACGGCTGGACACAGGCAGCAGGCTCGGCCCCACTGCCACATTCCTATGGAGGCTGCACAAAGCCAAAGCCCTGAGGGTAACAGACACGCTGGGCACCGCTGGCCTGCGGCAGCCAGCTGGACTCCTGCTGCAGCCCCTCCAGGGGACTACCCAGGCCGTCCGCAATGGCTCTTAGCAGCAGCCAGGGCAGCTGGTCAGTTACGCCACACCACATGCAGAATCCAGAAGCCAGCCTGGCTTGCAGCTCTATTTGGGAAAGGCCACATCCCGCCTCGCTGCAGAGAGCGGCGGATGCTGAACTGCAGCCCCAAACCGCCGGGGAGATCCTGGATGCCAGCAGAGGGGCCAGAGGCAGTGAGTGCCAGGGTGGGCAAGGAGGAAAGGTGCCCAGCAGGGCAAACGGGGTGAGGCGAAGCATTGACTGGTCCCACAGCTGGGCTTTTTAGTGGTAAATGCTTTGGCATGGTGCTTTCCTGTGCCCAAAGGGCTGTGGGAATGTGTGCACAATGGACCTCCCCTCTAGCCTGTGCTGCAGGAGACAGCAGCTGCACGCCCCAGGGTGACGAGCTGCCTCAGGAGCAGTCCCAGAGGGTCCTAGGGAAGATGCTTTGGACACGTTAAGGCGCCAGAAGTGGCCAAGGGGCCCCTGACCAAGACTTCCAGGGCAGAGCAGGCACACCAGAGTCCATGGGAGGGGGAGGAGCAATGCAGACGGACCCCCTCCCCCAAGAAATTACAAACCTATGCATGATATATACATACAGACAGACCTATATAAATATAGCAAACCCGGGGCTTGCGAGACTGGCCAGCTACTGGAATGTGTCACTGGACCTGCTCTGCCAGCTCCCGCCCTGGCAGCCCCACCATGCGCTGGGGGATCCCTCCCGTCCCGGTGGAGGGGAGCAGCGGGGCTGAGAAGGGGAGCAGCAGAACAATCCCAAGCAGCAGATTCGGAAGCATCCAGGTCTTCCCAGCCATGTGCTTTCCCCAAGCACAGCGAGGCCCTGCTGCAGTGTTCCCTGGTGCGGGGCTTGCTGCTCACAGCCCAGAGCATCTTTCTGGGGCTGTACATCGAGTGTCTCAATATAGAAATGTGCAAAACTGTAAACAAATCCCATGTGGCAGGGCAGCTGCTACCTTGTCCATCAGGCTGGGTGCTGCACGGCTGGGTGCCTGGGAGAGGCAAGAGGGTCCAGGCCCGGAGAACAGGCTGGGCTCTACAGCCGGCTGGGCTCTTCCTCACTGTCGCTGCAGTTTCCACAACAGTCCTGAAGTCAGAAGGGCAACAAGAGGGAGGAGAGGGAGAGAGGAGCACAGCAAGCAGAGGGTGAGCATGGTACAAAACAACACCCCCCAGCTGCCCTGAGCAGGGCGGGAACCCCGCCTGTGAGAGAAGGGACTCAGAGCCCGGGGAAGAGAGCCAGCACCCTCGGGAGGGGAACAGACAGGGGAGTCCTTCCAGCAGGGCCTTCTCCCAGGGGACATGCCCTTGAGTGGAGGAACAATCCTATACTGGCCAGCTCAGCGGCTTGAGGTGGGACCTCACGGGCCTTGCCCAGACTGAAAACCATTGAGGTGCAGAAGACGCACAGCAGCCAGCTCATGTCTGACCCAATGTCTGCACCCCACACAGCACAGGGCCCCTGGATCACTGGGGCCCACAAGCAGCCGGCTCCCTCAGCAGGGAGAGGACAGGGATCTGGACAAGGTAGCTCTCGGAGCCCATCACAATCAATCCTCGTGCCCTCAGTACAGACAGACTTATACAAATATACCAAACCCTACAGGCGAGACTCAGAGCCCAGGATGGTGGTCAAGGGTCGGCAGGAGCCTTTGGCTTCCTGGAGCCCCTCTCTGGGAGCAGGGCCCACAGCAGTGGTAATGCAGGGAAGCTCTGACTGAGCGGACAGCAGTGGCAAAGCGCCTCTCACACGGAGGTGAGGCAGCGAGAGTGCAGGGAAGCAGGGTTAGTGGTTCACGGGGCGATTCACACACACAAGCAGCATCTGCTCTGCTGGGGTGGGGAGAGTGGGGGTTAGGCACTGAAGGACAAGACTCCTCTTCCCCAGGTCTTGCCATGTCCGCAGGTGAGTCTAGGCCACCAGGTATTCCCTGAGCAGAGCAGCCGGGAGAGGGGCTGCTCACCTCTGGAAAGAGAAAAGATGTGGCATGAGAGGCCCGTGAGTCACAACTGGCCAGGGCCCCGTGTTTGCTGCAGCTCCCGCCCCCCTGCCAGGGACAGGGAGCTACAGGCACTGCCAGGCCCCAGAGCTGGCTCAGAGCACTCCTGTGCCAGGACAGTGGGGTAAGTGGCTCTGGCCGGAGGCTCTCGAGGAACAGCACCAAGAGGGACAGCCATGCTGAGAGCCTCCGAGGGGAAAGCAGGAACCAGCGGAGGAGGTGGCTCTGACGTGCACGTGTGTTCAGGTCACACAGCTGCTAGGCAGGAGCTCAGTGGCGGCAGTATGGGCTATGCCCGTCCCTGGATACAAACCGAGGCTACTCCAGGCCCGAGAACACGCATAGAGGCATGAGTCTGCAGTGGTTCTGCCCCCACTGTCACCTGCGAGCTGTGCGCCAAGCAGCATCTCTTCCTGCTCCAGGCTGAGCCATGCTGGGAGCCCCATTAACGCTGGGGACTCAGCCTGGCAGGATGACACTCAGGAGTCTGCACACTGAGTCCTTCTTCCTGGGATGGGGACACACACCTCAGCTCCCCCCCCACCCCTCCCAAACTACACGGATAGATCTAACCCAGCCACTTCTTCCTCCCCTCCCGCTCCCAAAGCCAGCTGCTTCAGTCCCTGGGCACCCCCGCACCCCTCCCAAACTACACGGATAGATCTAACCCAGCCACTTCTTCCTCCCCCCCCCCCCCCACTCCCAAAGCCAGCTGCTTCAGTCCCTGGGCACCGCCATCAGTGATGCTCCCTTTGCAGCTTTCATGGCAGCCCTCCAACCCATTCAAGATCAGCTCCTTGACCTGGGGCTTTGACTGTGCCACACCCTGGCCCTGCACAACACCCACTTCAAGTTTCTTGTCCTCACCCGTCCAGACCCTGTCTACCTCCGCTCCTCCATGTCCATCTGGCCTTCTCTCGTGTCATCCCCCTTGTCAGGTTTGCTACCTTGCCCCCTTCTACTTGCTCCTCTCCACCTTCTCCACTGCCCCCTTCTGCATGGGACACCCTCTCTGAGCTGGTCTGCAAGGCCCCCCCCTCCTGCTGCAATGCCAGCACAGGCAGGAGAGGGGATTGGGCATTCCAGTGCAGTTAGAAACACCCACCGTCCCTAGGTCTGCAGGGTGCCATGCCCCAGCCCACCAACCCTCGGCGTGTGTTCCAGACCAGACTGAGCTCTTCAGGGCAGCGTCCTTGTCTCCCTGGCAGCACCCAGCACAATGGGGCCACATGCAGGGTAAGAGCTAACAAAGGGGGTGGTGGAGAGGGAGTTCGTCATCCTCCAGCACAGCACAGGTAGCATCCTGCAAACAGGCTGGAGCTGCACAGGGAGGGCATGTGCAGCTGCAGCAGGAGCCCGACAATCGCCCTCTTGTTGATCTACTCAGAGCAGAGCTGCATGCAGGGGCCTGAGTCCTGCTGCTCCAGTTCCCCCCCACCCTTTCAGATCAGAAGGGGTGTGTCCAAGAGCCTGGAGAGGCCCTGCAGGAAGCCCGAGAGGAGCCAGGCTTGGGGAAAAGCCTGTGTTTATTCAAGTTCCCAATAAAGGCAAAGCCCAGGAAGTGGCAGTCGATGACTTGTGTAGACTCCCTAGAGAGCACGGGAAAGCCACAGGCTCTCACTAGTATCCAGGGCTGGGTTGGGTAAACTATGGCCCGGGGGCCACATCTGGCCTTGAGCTCCTGCTGGGGAGCGGGGTGCATGACTTGCCCCGCGCAGTGTGTGTGGTGGCTCCAGATGGCTCCCGGAAGCAGTGGCATGTCCCTCCTCCGGCTCCTATGGATAGGGGCAGCCAGGGGGCTTCGCCCGCTGCCCCCGGCCCAAGCGCCACCTCCGCAGCTCCCTTTGGCTGGGAACCACGGCCAATGGGAGCTGCAGGGCCAGCGCCTGAGGACAGGGCAGCACGCTGAGCCACCTGGCTGCGCCTCTGCATAGGCGCTGGAGGGGGGACATGCCGCTGCTTCCAGGAGCTGCTTGAGTAAACGCAGCCTAGAGCCTGCGCCCCTGCCCCCCACCCAACCCCCTGCCCCAGCTGTGATCCCTCTCCCGCCCTCTCAACTCCTTGGTCCAAGCCCAGAGCACATCCTGCACCCCCAACCCCTCATCCCTTGCCCCACCCAAGAGCCCTCATCCCCCCTCCCCGCAACCCCAACCCCCTCCCGCACCCTGAACTCATTTCTGGCCACACCCCAGAGCCTGCACCCCCAGCTGGAGCCCTCACCCCAACCCCCAATTTCATGAGCATTCATGGCCCACCATACAATTTCCATACCCAGATGTGGCCCTCGGGCCAAAAAGTTTGCCCACCCCTGATCCAGGGGTTCGAGTGGTTGTGTCCGCACGAGCAGATCTGAACTAGGGCTCACATGAGCTGAACTGCCCTAACCTAGGACCTAGGGCTTGGAGATTACTTGGCAACAGTGCAGCTGGCATTCCCTTTTCAGCTGTCAGAGGGCTAGGTGCACAGGATCGTGCGAGGACTGGAGGTACAGAGCCACCTCTTGCAGAGAGAAGCGACAAGTCTCTGCGATACAGACACATATTGTTCTCAGACCAAGGAGTGTGGATCAAGTGGGAAACATGGGAAGAATGGGGCTCAGGAGAAGAAATGGGGCTGGACCCCTGCCAGACCAGTTCACCATTTCCTGGGAGCTCCCCTAGCGAGATGCAAGCCCAATCAGCCCAGCACGAGCTGACATGATCAGGAAGTCTGCAGGAGTACAATTCCCACCCCTCCCCATCAGGCCATGTGCGCTACAGGGATTCTGTGCAGGGCAGCAGCTCGCTTGGAGATGTCAGGGCTGGTAACTCCTGAGGAGGACAAAGCAGGCCTGAAAATCCAGGGAAAGGAGTGGGCACTGCAGGCACCGGCAGACGACTCCAGCCCGTAGGGACCGGGGCAGGGAGGCCAGAGGCCCTGCCAGGCTCTGAATGCCCAGGAGACGCTCTCGGCTGCCCTGGAAACTGGCCCACTCATGCTGGTGCCCACGTGTGAGACAGTGCTCCTCTGGTGCCCCCTAGTGTCTGGCTCCTGCCATTGATTCTCCTGGCGGGGGAGGGGGTGGGGGTGCTGGCAGTCGCAGTGCAGAGGGGAGGTGGGTGCCATCCCCGGAGGGCCCGCTCCCCACCAGGGGGTTTACCTGTCTGCTGAAGAGGCGCTGTAGCAAGCCCTTTTTGGGCTGTGGAGAAGGCTGTCCTTTCCAGTCCAGGTCAGGGGGCACTGCGCCATCCAGGCTAAAGACATTCAGCTCCTTGAAACACTCGCTCTCAATCATCTAGGAGAGAAAGGAGATGACTGCAGCCTGAGACACTCACCCACCTGCCCCAGCCAACAGGACCCTGGGCGCTGGACCCGGCTGACTGGAAAAGCCCAGAAAAGCCCCTATCCACCCCCCTCAAGGCTGATCACGCAGGGCACAAGACACTGCCAAGAACCCTTCACTCAGTCACTGCACGGAGGAGCAGGGCCACTGGGCTCCAGGGCCCCTTCTCCAAGGCCCGGACCTAGTCAAGTGCTATGCTATGGGAGGCAGCCCCTCCTGCAGTGCAGAGCCCCCCCCCTACCTCATTCTGCCACGGGATGGGTACACTCCCTGTAGCGAACTTCTGGTAGAAGTCATTGTCTGTGGGCTCCAGCTCCACTCCCTTCACCGTGGAGAACTGCTCAATGTCCAGCACGTCCTTGCAGTAGATGGCCTGGGGCTGGGAGAGAAGTGGAGGCAGCAGTCACAAAGCAGCAGAGCCCAGTCCCATGGGCTCTGCCAGAACTCCCACCATTTGCCAGGCAGTTCCCTTTCCACCTATCCCACTCATTCCAACAGCTTCCCTCACGTTGGGGAGGCCGGGGCAGCTGCTCCAGAAACACCCCAACCACCGTGGGGAGCAGGGGGACCACCCCATTAGTAGGTAGCTACAGGGCCCCTGCTCACCTGGGATAAGATCCTCACAAATGGGATAGAGAGGTAATGGGGAGCAGAGCTCCACACAGGGCCACGGCCTCTGATCTGCCCAGGAATGACACTTACATCTGGTTTGAAGGGGGGGTCCAGCATGCCGGCTTCCAGCCTCTTGAAGTTCAGGTGTCTGAAGAGAGGATGCTCCTTCACTTCCTGGGCGCCAGCTCCTCGACACCCCAGCCGCTCCCCGGGGTCTTTGCACAGCAGCTGCAACACAGCGCAGCAGGGTGAGAACTGCAGGCAGGGGCCTGAGGAGGAAGACACCTGGAACAGCAGCACTTAGCGGGCTAGGTTGGGCTTTTGAATGACCTCCCGGAGGGCAGGCTCTCCAGCCAAGCAGGTGCTAGGGTGAGTCAGTGCACCCTGCAGCCACCCCACATGCCTTGTTTTTGGATGCCAGGGTGCAACTCCCCCGCCCCCCGCCAAGTTCAGGCAGCAAGCTGTGCCTGCAGCCTCATCCCCAGCCGACTCAGCTGGAACCAAAGGTACGTGAGAGTGTTAGCAGAGCCTGACACTGCTGCTCTGCCATCGGCAGGGGCAAGGGGGGAACTCCACTTTCCCCAGGGGTGCTCCACCCAAGACCCCGCTCCCACCACCCCCACTCCACCTCTTCCTGCACCTGCTCTGCCCCCTCCTCAAGGCCCCTGCCCGCTTGCTGCTCTTCACCCTCTCCCAAACCCTTCTCCGAGCTGCCAAACTGCTGTAGCTAGTGGGTGCTGAGCACCCACTATTTTTTTCTGTGGGTGCTCCAGCCCTGCAAAACCCATGGA
The DNA here is from genome assembly GCF_027887155.1 of Malaclemys terrapin pileata. Taxonomy (NCBI): domain Eukaryota; kingdom Metazoa; phylum Chordata; order Testudines; family Emydidae; genus Malaclemys; species Malaclemys terrapin. The sequence continues at coordinate 682,644 of NC_071512.1, read as the reverse complement.
GTTGGCACCTATGGACTCAGGCATTGGTACCATGGAGCAGAGGGAGCGAGCGCCAGGCGAGAACTTCTCCGAGTATTCCTCCTGTACATCCTTCACCAGCCGCTCCACCTCCTCCCGCTTGATCTTCTTCTTCCTTTGCTGGAAGGGAGATTGGCCCTCGATCATCTCATAGACAAGGCAGCCCAGAGCCCACCAGTCGGGACTGAACGTGTAGCGCTCGTTCTTCACTACTTCGGGAGCTGCAAGGGGGCGAGCAAACGAGTGGAACAGGAGGCTGGAATGCAGCACAATGACCCACGAGGGCAGCGGGCGAGTCTAGGCTAGTCAGAGACAGGCTGGGAATGGCTCAGGCAGAAGAGCAGGGCAAGGTTCCTTTCAGGCTGCCAACTTCTAGCCTCCTCCACCTCTTAGCAATTCCCCAGCTCTTCTCCCTGGAAGTAGGGCTGCTGCACTCCTTGGCTTGAAGGGGTTTCCACCTGGCTGGGATGATTTAGCTGGGAATTGGTCCTGCTTTGAGCAGGGGGTTGGACTAGATGACCTCTTGAGGTCCCTTCCAACTCTGATATTCTATGATTCTATGATTCTATATCCAGGGTTCAGTTTGGTTCAATGGCTCTCAGCGCCCCCACTATACAAATTGTTCCAACCCCCCTGGGTAAGTCCTGGGGCCACAGCTAGGGAGCTGGCTGGCTCTGCGGCACTGGCAGAGTCTGAGAATGAGCGGCGTGGTCAGGGTATGTGGGCACAGCCCCAGCCCTGCCTGTGTCTGGGAGGAATCTTGGAAAAGATGAATAGCCACTATATGAAAAGCATGATTTTTGTGACCAGTCAAAAATGACAGGAGACCTGTCCAGCCCTGAGGCTATGCAACCACAAGTACCTGGGCATGGTTTTGCTATGGGACACCTGTGATGGGGGGTGCTCGGCATACTGGGCTGCACGCATGGGCAGCAGGTAGAATAGGCCAGGGGAGGCTCTGCCTCCCCCAGCACTGCTACCGGACATTGGTGGCAGGGTTTGGCCACAAAGTTTTTGCTTTATTATGCCCCATGCAGGTTCTGGGGCGGCCGAGGAGGCACATACTGCCTGCTCAGCCACCCCGGAACCTGCATGGGGCAGATCAAAAGCATCTTCTAACAGACACAGCGAGTTGGGTCCAGGAAGGGGAGGCACGGCACGGCTTCGGCCAGCGCGGGGCTCCTCCAGCCGAGGCGGGGGAGAGCTCAGGGCTTCTCCGGGTGGGGGAGGGGCTTGTGACTCTGGCCACTGGTGTTGGGGGGAAACAGGGGGTCTCGGGGCTCTGGCCATGGGGAGGGCATGGGCAGAGCCGGAGGCTAGCCTCCCCAAAGGGAGGCTCCACCTGCCGGCCATGGCTGCGTGCCACTGCTCAACTGCTATGTTACAATCATCTTCAGTAGGTGGGACGCGGTATGGAATATTCTAATTGGGTTTGTTTAGTTTGGAAAAGAGAAGACTGAGAGGGGACATGATAGCAGTTTTCAGGTATCTAAAAGGGTGTCATAAGGAGGAGGGAGAAAACTTGTTCACCTTAGCCTCTAAGGATAGAACAAGAAGCAATGGGTTTAAACTGCAGCAAGGGAGGTTTAGGTTGGACAGTAGGAAAAAGTTCCTAACTGTCAGGGTGGTTAAACCCTGGAATAAACTGCCTAGGGAAGTTGTGGATGGTCTAAACAGTATTTGGTCCTGCCATGGGGATAGGGGACTGGACTTGATGACCTCTCGAGGTCCCTTCCAGTCCTAGAATCTATGAATCTATGAATATGGATGACCACTTATATTAGAAGATACCAATATTATAATATTGCAATGAATCTTGCCAGATAGCCATGTAAGGTCTCAGTGGAAAAGTTATGATTTGCTAAGTCTGATAATCGTGTTTGTATGTCTGTATCTTTGTATCACGAGTTATAAGTGTGTGTGATGTACATGCAACTCAAACCTGTGCTGTGTGTCTGGGGGACCCCCCTAGAGAACCTGGCATCAGCACTGTCCAGCCTGTTGGATGGGCCCTCAAGGGCAATCAGCTGTACATGACTCCACTGAGAGAAGCCAGGGGCTACACCTATGAGTCAGCAGGACATGTAGGGACAAGGACGTGCCTATGGACAGGGGACTCCAAGCGCTTTTCCAGGCCCATGTGCTGGGAGCTTGTGTCTGGGACAAAGAATGCACAAGTCACATGGCAAAGGATCTAAAAAGGCAGCTGCCTCTTCTCCATTTTGTCTTCAATCCTGCTTCTCACCATTGGACTCACTTCTCTACAAACTGAAGCTTTGAACAAAGGACTGACAGACCCATCCAAGCTTTGGGTGTGTTCCAGAGGGACTTTACAAGCCAGCAAACTCACTAAGAACCCGATATATAGACTCTGAAATCATATGTATGTATGTGATCGCTTCAACCATTTAACAACTCTTCTCTTTCCTTTCTTTTATTAAAAACCTTTAGTTTTAGATACTAAGGGATTGGCTGGCAGCGTGGTATTTTGGGTCAGATCCAAACTAGTATTGATCTGGGAATGTGGCTGGCCCTTTGGGGATCAGAAGAACATTTTGTATAGCAAATAGAGTTTTAAATAACTTCTCACTTTACTGGACCCATTTGCTGATTAAGAGACAGAGACTGGAATGCAATAAAGGGGGCTGCGTGATTTCTTTTTTTGGCTTCTTGATAACCAGTGTGGGGGATCAGGAGCACAGTCAGTGACTGGTTGGTGAATCTAACTACGGTGTTAACTACTGGTTTGGGGAGAATCTGCTCTCCTTGCAGCCTGCGCGGACGCTGGCGTTTTCAGCGTGGGCTACCCTAGGCACCTCAGGTCACAGGCGGGATGTAGAACAAGTGCCTACAGTGTTCTGCTCTAAGGTCTCCAGTCTAATTTTCAGGAAGCACGCACACCATCCCCTCACTTGAACCCTGCTGAGGATACCAGAGCTGTTAAGATCTGTCAGTAGACTCCTAGTTTTGGGCACCCCTGCTTCCGTCTCCTGTTTTCATTGGGAGTGTAGGGGAGCTGTGTGCATGAAGCACCATGTCCCTATGGTTACACAATCCTCAAGGACTGCTAAGATTCTAAATCAGAGATTCCAAGGGTCTTCCAGGGCTTCCATAGACACCTAGCTCAAAAGCACAGCCCCCAGTCCACCCCCAGACATGGAGCTCTGGCTAGAATGCAGCCCAGGGTGATGAAGAGAGTGGCATTGTATAGGCCAGTGGTTCTCAACCAGGGGTACATGTACCCTGGGGGTACGCAGAGGTCTTGCAGGGGGTACACCAACTCATCTAGAGATTTGCCTAGTTTTACAACACGCTACATAAAAAGCAGTAGTGAAGTCAGTACAAACTAAAATTTCATACAATGACTTGCTTATACTGCTCTCTACACTGAAATGTAAGTAGAATGTTTATATTTCAGTTGATTTATTTTATAATGATATGGTAATGAGAAAGTCAGATATTTTTCAGCACTAGTGTGGCTGTGACACTTCTGTATTTCTATGTCTGATTTTGTAAGCCAGTAGTTAAGTGAGATGTAACTTGGGGGTGTGCAAGACAAATCAGCCTCCTGAAAGGGGACAGTAGTCTGGAAAGGTTGAGAGCCACTGGTCTAGGCAGTCACTCTAGCCATCTCTCCATGGCCACAGGCAGGTTGTTGGAGGTCATACTCTAGGCAGGGTCTCTATGGTCAGGAAGGACATTGTGGGGGGCAGGGCAAACTTTGGAAGAGGGAGGTATTGTGTTCAATTTGCATGTTTCAAATCAGGGACAAAGCTTCCAGATTTCCTGTCGCAGGAGATACTCACCCATGTAGCCAACGGTCCCCACCCGGCCTTTGATCGTCTGGCCCTCGGGCACGTGCACAGCCAGCCCCAGATCTGAGATACGAATGTGACCTGAATACGGGAATAACAGCATTAGGAGCTCAGGAGTCGACGGGCTAGGCCACGGCTGCTGGTGAGCACAACGTAGCCCCGATTCACACAAGGAAATGAGAGAGGCACCCACAGTCCAGGCACAGGGCCAGAGCACCGCCACACACTCCTGGCTCCTCTCCCACCTGCGGCCCTCGACTCACCATGGTCATCCAGCAAGATGTTCTCTGGCTTCAAGTCCCTAGAGTGGGAGAGAGCAGATTCCATTAGACATACCCTGGAGCAGCAAAACCCTCAGCTCAGCCTGGGACAGTCCTGCAGGCGACATCCCACCAGGGCCCTGCCTGTTACTTCAGTCTGACTGTCTGTATAAGCTGTGACGTTATTGACATAAACTGTAACTGTATAGATCATTGTTGCAACAACTGTTATATATTTGTGGCAAATATTGTACAAAGGTTGTTGTGTGAGGTGTTTATAAAAAGGATATGATTTGCTGGTTATGATTATGCTATCTAAATGCATGTATCATTGTGTATTTAAAGTTATAAGTATTGGCTCTATACTTTCTGTATTTCAAACTTCTGGGTGACACCCCAGACAAGTTGGTGTTAGCTCTGCCTAGCCTGCTTGATGGCCCATTAAGGACCATCAGCTATACAAGTGACCCATTGAGAGAAGGCAGATACACCTTCAATATTTATTCTCCTCAATATTTATTCCACTCTATATGCATCCGAAGAAGTGGGCTGTAGTCCACGAAAGCTTATGCTCTAATAAATTTGTTAGTCTCTAAGGTGCCACAAGTACTCCTGTTCTTTCTGCGGATACAGACTAACACGGCTGCTACTCTGAAAACAGATACACCTTGTGACTCAGCGAGGTATGCAGGGACATGCCTACGGACAGAACTCTAACTCTATGCCATGTGCTGGGTAACTTGTGCTTGGAACAAAAAAAGCACAAGCCACATGGCAAAAGGACTATAAAAGGCAGCAGCATCATCTCCATTTTGTCTTCAATCCTGCTTCTGACCTCTGGAGGAACTTTGCTACAAACTGAAGCTCTGAACAAAGGACTGAATGACCCGTCCCAGCTGGGGATGTTCCAGAGACTTGATTTGAACCTGCAGTTTATTCCATCGCTGCTACAAGCCTGAAACAAGAACTTCGCCATTACTGTATGTAATTGATTCCATTTAACCAATTTTAACTCATCTATATTTCTTTCTTTTATGAATAAACCTTTAGATTTTAGATTCTAAAGGATGGGCAATAGCATAATTTGTGGATAAGATCTGACTTGTATATTGATCTGGGTCTGGGGCTTAGTCCTTTGGGATTGGGAGAACCTTTTTTCTTTTACTGGGGTATTGGTTTTCATAACCATTCGTCCCCATAACGAGTGGCACTGGTGGTGATACTGGGAAACTGGAGTGTCTGAGGGAATTGCTTGTGTGACTTATGGTTAGCCAGTGGGGTGAGACCGAAGTCTTCTCTCTTTGGCTGGTTCGGTGCCTTAATAGTAAGGGAACTCCAGTTTTGGGCTGTAACTGCCCTGAATTGATACTCTCAGTTGTGTTCCACCAGAAGCCAGCATCGTTACACAAGCCCAGTGCAAAGGGCCGATATTGCATCTTATGAGCAGATGGGCTGCAGCTCCCACCCCACAGGCAAGGAGCGCAGCCTTCCTACAGTCACATCCCCATCCCCAGGCAAGCCCAGCACCGCTCCTGTTCACCCTGTGGCTGACAGCTCAGACTCCAAGCCTCATGAAAAGAGGGGAAGTGAAAACCCACTGGGCTGCTTCCCTCTTCTCTTGTAGAGAAGTCATCCAAACCTATCCAGAGCAGGCTTACAGCAAGGCTTTCCTCTAAGGCCTTCCCCACTCCCACTCACCTGGGCTCCAGGGAGGATGGGGAGGGGACTAGCTGGGAGAGGCAGAGCTCCCCAGAGCTCTCTTGCCTTTGCAGCTAGTTAAAGAACCAGCCCCGCTAAAGGACATATTGTGTCTAAACGTGAGCCTCTAGTCCCACCACCATCATGGGGTACAAATCCCGAGCCCTGCCAGTGTAAGGGAGGCCCATACCCCTGCCTGGGAGCACAGAGAACGGTCACTCACCTGTACGCTATCCTCTCCCGGTGCAGGTCCCCCAGGCCGCAGCAAATCTCAGCTGCATAGAACACCGCCCGAGGCTCCTCAAAGCCAGCCTCACCCATGTGGTAGATGTGAAACTTGAGGTCCCCTCCATTCATGAGGGTCAGTATCAGGCAGAGGGCATCTTTAGTCTCGTATGCATAGGCTAAGCTCACCTGCAAGACAGGGCAGAAAAGCTGTTAGAAGACAACAGAGCTGCTGCAGATAGAGGCCCGGGCAGGCACCATGCCCACCCAGGCAGCCAGCCTTGGACACAGCTGCCTGGATGGCAAGGTTAGAGCTGTTTCATATCCCCATCTCCTATCAGACACATTGGGGATTATCTCTTGGGAGGGGGCTTTTGCACCCCACCTATTTTTCTGGCTTCACCTGCCTTCCAGCTGTGAAGCCCTCAGCCAGCCAGGGCAGACACTGCAGAGAGGAAAACCATTTAAATACAAGTCTCCCCTGGGGCAGTAGCTAGTGGGCCCAGCCAGGCAGATCCCCAGCTCACAGGAGATTCCCTCTTCACTGCACACTGAAAGGGAACTGGCTGCATTGTCTGTGCAAGGAGCTGGGACGCCTCCAGGGAAGAACCAAAGCTGCTACCCAGCTGGGACAACAAGACAGCTGGACAGGAAGCAGCTGGGTGGAAGCATTTCATGCAGGGCCCTCACCCCAAAGCTCTACCTGATGGGAACTGTCACACTGCTCAGTGCCACAGGACCAACACCTCCCTACAACTGGAAGCAGCAGCCCCCCACACCACGCATTGCCCACTCCACTGAGCACAGGAATGTGTGCCACAACTGCTCAGTAGATCTCTGCCGCACACCCCCACCGAGCTGCAGCAGTTCAGAGGTGGGGCTGGCTGCAGCTTGCCTCCTGCATAGGCCAAGCTTTCCCTGATAGCTAAGAACACTTTAGCCCTTTGGGTTATGAAGAAAGCCTTAAAAAGAAGTGAGCGGAGTGTAACCAGACTGATGCTGTGACACCATCCAGCCTGTGGGGGAAGCTCCATCGCTGTGCCTTGTTCAGCAAACAGCAAGGGCAGCCCTGCTGAATCCTGTTATCCACAGCAGGGGAGTGAAGATCAGCAGGTTCTGGGTTCTCTCAGGTTGCCAACTTCCTAACCCTAACCTAGCCCTCGCCCCTGCCCCTGTCCCACCCCTTCTCTGAGCCCCCTCCTCCCGCCCCTCCATAACTCTCTCTCCCCCACTCTCACTCACTTTCACTGGGCTGGGGCAGGGGGTTGGGGTACAGGAGGGGTGAGGGCTCCGGCTGGGGGTGCAGGGGCTGGGCTGGAGCCGAGGATGAGGGTTTTGGGGTGCAGGAGGGGGCTCTGGGAAGGAGCCAAGGGGTTTGGAGTGTGGGAGTGGGCTCCGGCTGGGGGTGGGGCCGGGGAGTTGTGACGAACCGATTGTTCTTAATGTGTTCTTTGAATACTACGTGCTTGCCTGTGATGCAGCAGGGAGAGGGGAGTATTGACCTGGGAAGGTTGCAGGGGAGTTTTGCTGGGACTGTCTCCATTGGGGATGGAGACTTTCCTTGAGGGAGGATACCTGAGCATGTGACATGAGAACCCAGGAGGGGGGCTGGAAGCCAGGTGACACCTCTGCCCAGGGAAATGGACAAAGGCTGGGGGAGAAGCCAAGGGGAGGCTGAATGAACAGCTGGAGGGAGTTTCAGTTTGGAGCTGGTTGGGAAATGGAGGGGATCCCAGACTAGGCTCTGGCCTCCCTGGGCCCCCTCCTCTTCCCCCCCCCCCCAGATGGACCTGACTGAGGGGGTCCTGTTGTCTGTACCTGCAAGACCTGTTTGGGACTGTGTTCCTGTCGTCTAAATAAACCTTCTGTTTTACTGGCTGGCTGAGAGTCGTGGTGAATCGCAGGAAGGGGGGTGCAGGGCCCTGACTCCCCCACACTCCGTGACAGGGGTTGGGGTGCAGGAGGGGGTTCCGACCTGGGGCACGGGGTTGGGGTGCAGGAGGGGGTTCAGGGTGCAGGCTCCAGCTGGGCGGTGGCGCTTACCTCAGGCAGCTCCCCGTCGGCAGCGCAGCGGGGCTAAGGCAGGCTCCCTGCCTGCCCTGACTCCGCGCCACTCTTCGAAACAGCCGACATTTCCGCCCCTTAGGCGCAGGGGGCTCTGTGCGATGCCTCTGCCCCAACAGCTCCCATTGGCCATGGTTCCTGGCCAATGGGAGCTGCGGAGCTGGCGCTGGGGGTGGGGGCAGCACGTGGAGCTTCCTTGATGGTCCCCGAGCCTCAGGGCCAGACATGTGGCCACTTCCAGGAGCCAGGCGGAGCCAGGGCAGGCAGGGAGCCTGCCTCAGTCCCACTGCACCACTGACCAGACTTCTAGCAGCCCGGGCACCGGTGCTGACCCCAGCCGCCAGGGTCCCTTTTCAACCAGGCGCTCCGTGCGAAAACCGGGTGCCTGGCAACTCTAGGGTTCCCCCGGGCAAGGCCTGCTCCCTCCTCAGAGCACGGCTGCCATGCCATCTCATGCCCAGCCAGGGAGATGGCACATTTACAGTCCAGTCATTCGGGAAACGCAGCACTAGGATCCATACAGGCTCCTTGTGCAGCCCCACTGCAGCGCAGAGCATGGGCCACAGGTGGGTCAGCTGCCTCTCAGCCCCTTGATGCAAAGTGAAAGCAGTTCCTATGTACTTACTACAAACCTACTGTTCACTTTTTCCAGGATCTGCTTCTCGTTCAGGGCCATGGACTCCCCCTTCCGCTTTTTGATCCGCTTCTTCTCCAGCTTCTTGCAGGCATACATCTTCCCAGTGGCTCGCACCTGGCATGCACACACCTGGAGGAAGCCAGCAGGTTCAGCATGCAGGCCAAACCCTGCCCCAGAACCCAGCTGGTGCAGGCCGAGGGATTAGACTCCATCCCTATCCAAACTGCTAGTATTAGTGGCATGCACTTCTGGGTCTGCCAGCCAAGCAAGCCACCAGATCAACTCCTTTCCTGATGGGCTTACATGGTTCTCCCTTGCCTGCTGGTCTCTGATCATTGCCCCAGTGTGGCCTGTGCATCTGACTCTTCTGGTTACCTACTTCTCCCAACTTTGAGCTGTCCCCCTGTGAAACAGTGGCAGTGAAACCTGGACACCTGTCACCAAGTCGTGACAAGGCCTGAAACCCATTGGCCACTATGGAGGGGATGCTCGAGGCAGTTACAGCCCAAGGAAGAGGTGTAACCCAACGGCGTAAGCAAGGGGCTGGGAGTCAGAAGTCCTGGCTCTGCCACCGACTCAGGAGAATCCCAGCTGTGTGTCTCAGTTTTCCCATCTGTAAGATGGGAGAGAATGATATTGGCCCTCTGCCCAAGCAGTGGCAGGTGTGACAAGTGCTCCCCCAGCACTGCCTGTCCTGAACACACACCATGCCAACCCCTCCCTCCCCACCAGATGCAGCTCTAGTGTCCGGCATGAGGGGCTCTCCCCGCTCCAGAAAAGGGGAGCAAGAATAAGAGCAGAGAGCACCCATCAAGGGAGGCTTTCCTGGGGACTGGGTCAGAAAGCAAGGCCCAGTCCCATCCTCAGGGGCGGGTGGGGCCCTTTGGCAGGACAAAGCTTTGGCCCCTGAATCTCCTGCATACTCAAAGGCGGGAGAGCGTGCAGGCCACTCACCTCACCAAAGCCTCCCTTTCCCAGCACGCGATACTGGCGGAAAGTGTTTTTAGTCACTGGCTGCCTGTGAACAAAGCAGAAGAGGCTGGCTTGAGAGGAGAGGGGGAGCAGTGAGGTACCAGGCTTGAGAGGAGAGGCGGAGCAGTGAGGTACCAGGCTGCGTGGCACAAGTCCCCCACCCACCCAGGCGCAACAGGCACACCTGGCCTGACCTAGCCGACAGAGTCAGGAACTCAGAGGGCTAACCCTGGGCTCTGCAGCCACAGGGAAAGCAGGGCCTATTGCTGCCTTAATTAAAGCCCGGAAAGGGCTCTGTGGGTGCTGAGGAGAACAGCACCCTGCGCCGATGGGAGGGATCAGAACATCTGCTCCCACTTGACTGGCTTTGGCCAGAAAGCAAGGAGGGGCTGCGGGTCCCCTTCGAGCAGCACTCCCCAGCCCTGAGCCTGCAGGGCCCTTGGGCTGCAGTGCCCCCCGAGAGAAGCAGGGACAGACTTACCTTTCCATCCATTTCCACTGCAGGAAGCGGTTGAAGTAGATGCTGTCAAGGTAATCGGCAAAGGGAGCCACGCTCAGATAGTCATGGATGAGCCTGGGAGAGAGGGACAGCCAGTCAATGATGGCAGGAGGATGCTGTAAATGTTTTCCAAAGGATCCGCTGCTCGCCAGCCCAGACTTGGGCCTAAGACCCCTCTGATCCAAGCAGCAGCTGGCCTTCCCCACAGCTGCACCCAAGACGAATGAGACCCTTGCAGCCTCCTAGCAGGGCAGCCAGGCATTGCCCCAAGCACCCATCACCACCCCAGGAGAGCCCTTTGGTCCTGACATTCAGTGATCTGCAGCCGCTGCAGGAAGAGGAAGGTGACCCTGTGGGGAAAGCCGCTTATGGAGCTGGGCTGGCACTGCTCAGATCCAAGCATGGCCCCTGTGACCAGGTGCTGGCTGGGCTATGCACACGAGGAGGATGTGGTGCTGTCTGCCCCTTGGGAGAGCCTCCTTAGCAGCGGTGCCCCCTGCAGAAGGCCACGCCCAGACATCGTAATCAGCTGCTGTGTGCAGGCATGGAGATCAGAGCAGGGTCCACAACAGGCCACCCGGGGACCAGTCTGAACCATTACCGGCTCCTGAGGCTGGTGCCAAGGCCAGGCTGCAGAGCGATGAGCCCTGCAGAAAGCGTCTGGACTGCAGAGCACATCAAGAGCAGCAGATGGGCTCTTCCCTTTCCAGGGGCTGCCAAGAGATGGCAGGGCCCAGGCTGGAGACTCCTTGTTCATACAACACCATTGGTTACGTTCCATAAAGGCAGCGGGCACACCTGCTGCTAGGCCCAATATTCAGTTAGGCAACGTCTGGGCTGGAGAGCACGGGGGAGAAGGAGGATCAGCTTGCTTAACGGTTTCCTTTACATACTTACACGATACAGAACTCCAGGCACCATCAGTGTGGTTCCCCCCCAACCAAGCAGGCCTCAGGCCCTGCACGTCCCACCTCCTGGAGTCCCCTGGACTCACAGCTGCTACCATGTGTACACAACAGACACATCCAGATGCAGACAGCATTAGGGCAGGTAGAGCATTTGACTCTTGGTCTGTCCCAGTCTCAGCCCAAAGAGACAGGCTGGAGAGCCCAGCGAGAGCCACAAGCAGGAGGTCAGCAAGTCCAGGGCTGACCACAGGAGATAGGACAGGATCCATTCAGGATGGTGACTCGAACACCAGGAAAGAGAGAGAACACATAAGAACAGAGATTCCTGCACCACCTTGTGGCCTTCAGGGACCCCTGAAATGCAGGAAACGCAGAAGCTGGCCTGCACTCACACTTCCTTCCCCCATCAGTGCTGGCTAGATTCAGCCTGCTCAGTGCAAATGCAAATCCCGTTAGCTATCAATGCTAGGGAGCAAGTCTCAAATCCCAGGAGCAACCCAAATTGCTCCTTCAGGGGCCACACTGGACTCAGCCAATGACCTGTAATGTCCATTCCCCTGGGAATATTTACACTATCCAATGTAACCTCGATCCAGGCCCTGGGGCCCCTCCCCAACTTACTTGGTTGCTTCCTTGAAGAGCTCCTTGGATGCCTCCTGCTCCAGCCTCTCAGAACAAGCACTCACCAGCGGCAAGGGAACTTCGGGCACATGATCCACATTCTGGGAGAGGAGGGACTGAATCAGACACAGGGAGCTGAGCCCCAGGGGCCTCCATGGGCTGCCACTAGGGGAACGGAATCCGCAGGAACACAGCACAGGTCTTGGCCTGCCCCCAGGATCTCTGTTACTGGGGGAGTGGAGGGACTCTTTGCTCCCCTCTGCCCTGCATTGGGGGTGGCTGGTGCTCTTTCCCAAGCACGCTGCGAGCGTCTGGGTGCTAATGCTTCCCAAGCGTCTCCAGCCTGGGCCCTGGCATGCTTCCCAAGCGTTTCTGCACGGAGCCAGCAGCTCACGCAGCCTGCTCGGGTCGCTTACCTTGGGGTTTAGGTAGCAGTCAATCAGGTGCTGCCCACACTCTTTCCGCTTCTCGTCTGGAGTCACTTCATACTCTGCCTGTACAGAGAAAACGAGGCTGGTAAGGACTACCCCTGCTGGACATGGAGACGTGCAGGAAGTGCGGGCAGAGGGAGTGCCACAGAACAGCATGAATTAGCTGCCTGCCATCAATAATACCCCTCTCCCCATTACTGGCACAATGGGGCTCCTGCAAACTGCCCCCCAACCTCAGGGCACAGCCCCAATCTTTACAGAGCAGGTAACAGACTCTTTCCGCAGGGAAACGCTGCAGCATAAAGCGGAGGGTCAAGAGTTCAGGTCTCCCCACACACTCAGCCCTACATTTAGCAACAGACTGAGGGCTCTACGCCAACTGGGCCTTGGTCCCTGACTCTCCAAACATGGGTCACAGCGTCCTGGAGGAATTTCTCACACAGCTCTGTGCTTACCACAGCATCCAAGAACTTGACACAGCGTGACAGCTCAGGCCGCGTCTCGCAGAACAGCCGGAAGAGCAGGCGCCCAATCGGCTGCTTCTCACACAGGCTGCGATAGTCTCGCTCTGCAAATGCAAAGGAGGAAGTGAGCCGCTTGCCTCAAACGTAGGTATAAGCAAAGCCCATCATAGCCACAGCCAATGAGAATTCACAGACCAGGCCAGTAGGGGGCGCTGCAACAATCTACTCTTATACAGGCCAAAGAATCGCGCCCCGTGATTCCTCTATGGAGCCCATAACTTGCAGCTGAACTAAAGTGTAGCATTTAGGAAAAGGCATCCAGTCCTGGTTAGAGACGCCACCTGACATTAGCCTAGGTAAAGCTGTTCCAACAAACAAGTCACTTCACTGTTAGAACTTTGTGCCTTATTTCCTCCATTAATCTAATCTGGATAGCTTCAATATCCAGCCATAGGATCTTGGTCTGCCTCTGTCTTCTACATTAGAGCCCTCCTATCCAAAATATTTTTCCCATGGAGATATTTACTGTCCATGGTACAGTCACCACAGCTTTCTCTCTGATAAGTTCAATCTATTTAACTTCTTAACCCTTTCCCTGTACAGCAGGTTTTCCAGACCTCAAATCAAATCGCTCTTGTAGCTAGTCTATAAACCTTTCATAATTTTTCAACATGCTTCTTAAGGTGCAGACACCAGAACTGGACTCTTCCCGTAACGGTCTCACTAATGCTGTATACAATAGTAATGTCACCTCTCCACATCTGCTTGATATTCCCATGCTTGTACATCCAAGCATCACGTTAGCTCTCTTAGCCATCGCATTCAACTGGGAATAATGTTCAGCTGGTTATCTACCATACTGCCTCCCCCGCCCCAGTCAAGTCCTTTTCAGAGCCACTGCATTTCAGGATAAAATATGGTCTGTGTTCTTTAACCCTAGATGTATGCCTTTGCATTTGACCATAACAAAACACATTTGTTCATGCCCCACTTACCAAGCAATCCAGATCACTCAGTCCTCATCTTTATTTACCACCCCAATCAATCTTTGGGCCATCTGCAATTTTTTTCTTTATTTCTTTTTAAGTCTGCAATGCCTTTATATTTTCTTTCAGCTCATTAGTAAAAATATGTAAAAACATTACTGAGGGGTGGACTGAGAACTGATTCCTGCAAGACTCATTGCTTATTCCCCATTAATCAGTAATGTTTAAAGCCCTCACTCAGCCAGCAGGGACCGGGACACCTGGCCATCCCAGCCTGCAGGGGGGCTCCATTTGCCCTTGGGGTCTATGCCTGCTCCAGGCAGAGCAGAAGGACCTCGCTCTGCTCGCACTACGGGGTGAGCGGGGTGGCACTGGAAGGGTAGCACTGGGGGGAGGGGGAGAATGCATCTCACTGTATTCAGCACCTACCCCCTGCCCCTCCCCAGGACAGAAGTCCCCACACTGCTCCATAGGATGCCAGGGCCCCGCCCTCCTACATGGCAGGCATATTGTAGGCGTTCCCCTCCCCTATGCAGCAGTTTCTCCTGAGGAAGCTGCGGCTTCCTGAGTGGTGCAGAGCTCAGCGACAACAGCTCCAGCCCAGGGGAGGGGGTCACACTGCTGCCTCACTAGCTGCACTATTTCCTTCTCTGTGGGGAAATGAGCTCACTCCAATGAGGAAGGTGAAAGGTTTGCAGCCTGGCAAGGTCAGAGACTCCCTCGCTGCCATCACTGGCCCCAGGGCGGCACAGGCCTCACTGTTGCAGGACTTGGCAGTGCCAGCGCATGCACAGAGCCTGGATTTCTGCAGTGGGGCCTGTCCACCCCCTCAGGTTATGTGGGGAGGGAAATAAGAATGCCCACACCTGGCCTTGAAGCCATTAGTGAGAGAGGAAAATACGGGAACCCCTGCTGGAAACAAACATGCTGACCCATCCTGAACATGGACTACCATCCCCCTCACCTCTCCCCAGAGGGGCAGCAGTACCTCAGTCCTTTACCTGTAAAGGAGGAGGAGTCTCTACCTGGAACAGATCTACAGCCAGTAAAGCACAAAGCTGGAGCCCACCAAAGGGAGTAGAGGGGGCACGGGGAGCGACTCAGCAGGGAGGACAGGAACCAGGTCTTCCAAAGCAACCCAAGGGCAATGCCTGGGCCAGATGTGCCAGAGGACAGTGGAAAGGACATTTAAACTTTGACAGCCAGCCTGAGTGAACAGGCAGCACAACAGCAGATGAAATGCCTTGTAATGCCCACTGAATAGAGGTCTGAGCACCAGAGACCAGCTGAAGAAAAAGCTCTGCTTAGTGAGCACAACAGTCAGAACATTGGGATGGCTATGGAACAGGCTAGAGACGAAGGCAGCTCCCATCCTCAGCAATGGGGGGCAGAACTGTTCCAAAATCTCAGCTTTTGTTTAAAAAGGTAAACAGGAGAATTTGGTCCTAAGTTCAGCAGTGGCACCCTCCACCCCCAGCAAAAGGGAGTTGTGGGGAAGGGTGGGGGTGTGGCAGACAGGGACGGGCGAGACGGGGTGCGATGGAACTGAGCTAGAAGCTTGGAGCTCACACGCGGGATGGAAGTTAGAGTAGGCCCCCTGTTGCTCTAACTTCCAGTGGGGCCTCACACTCAGGATGAGGGAGCCACACCCAGCTCCCTGTGGCCACCACCATCCAGTGTGCTCAGAATCACGGCCCAAGTTCACAATGTGACCTGAATGCACCTGATGCAGTGACATCTGCCCTAGTCTGCAGACGGCCTGAAACAATAGCTCAGGGGGGTGAACTACATAATTCATCTCAATTGGCTGTTAACTCTGAAATTTAACGGTGACAACTTAAAATGTGACGTCACTATTTCACTAATATTCAGCTGTAAGGCGTTTATCCCACAGCGTCAAACAACCCCAGGGGCCCAAAGCTCCAGCTGCCCCCTACTCAACTGCCAAAACCTCCAGCTTCCTCCATGGCTTTGATGATGCAGTTATGCAATGGCAGGACCAAAACCTGAGCACCTCACGCACCGAAAACACGGGGACAGCATCCAACAAACTGAACTGAGTATCAGAACAAGCAACCCAGCGCTACTAAATCAGCTGTGACTGTCTCAGCTGCAGTTCACTGAAAAGCTCCACTGGTAACCAGAATGATGCTGCTGCATCAGATCCCCAGGGACCGCGGTGAAGAATTTAGGCCCAGCTTGCCAGGGAATATATGGGACCTTGGCCATAGGAATCCGCTGGCTACTCCACCTATGTAAGGGGAAGCCCTGAAATGTGATTTGGGGCTCAGCTACACCCTTTGGGCTGTTTAATGAAAGAAAGTTCCTGTCTCTGGGGAAACCTGTCATGGTCTAGAGCAGTGGCTCAACCAGGGGTACGCAGAGCTCTTCCGGGGGTACATCAACCCATCTAGGTGTTTGCCTAGTTTTACAGCAGGTTACAGAACGAGCACGAGCGAAGTCAGCACACAATAAAATTTCATACAATGACTTGTTTCTACTGCTCTATATACTATGCACTGAAATGTAAGGACAATATTTATATTCCAGTGGATTTATTTTACAATGATATGGTAATGAGAACGTCCGCATTATTCAGCACTAGTGTGGCTGTGACACTTCTGTATTTCTGTGTCTGATTTTGTAAGCAAGTCGTTTTTAAGTGAGATGTAACTTGGGGGTGTGCAAGACAAATCAGCCTCCGGAAAGGGGGACAGTAGTCTGGAAAGGTCGAGAGCCACTGGTCTAGAGGACCCTGGAGGACCTTGCTGGATGTGTCCAGCAGGCTTGGAGAAAGCATGACTTACCAGCATTCCTCCTTTCTCTGCACCCAAACTCTTACCCCGTCTGGCAGGTCTGTGCCCTGTACACACCACAGTGACCCTAGTTTTTCCCATGACACACTGAGTCTCTCAAATGCAGTTAGGCAGAGCTTACAGGACAAGGGATGAACTCCCCGCCAGGCAACTAAGAGTCACCCCAAGGAAGCCAACCATGTATCTCCGCCAGCCCCATGTGCGAACAGGGCAGGGGACAGCACTCGACATCCAACAAACAGCTATTCCTCACCGAGTGCTTGCCGGAGATCTTCACACAGGCTGATGTGCGGGAACTGCAGCATCTGGCGCCATTTCTTACTCTTGCCCTTCCTGTTCCCTCCGCCGCCTGCAGGGGCACAGAACAGACATCACAATGAAGCAGCCACAAACGAGACCCAGCTAGAGTGTCTGACCTGGCAGCGGAGACAGCTGGGAAGGAGACACCCCCCTGCTGAGCCACACCTAGCCAGCAGGAATCAGGGAACGGACTGCCTGGACCTGAGCCCCATGCTATGGATCTAGACAGCAGTGGTGCCTTTCTCCCTGCATGACAGGACCCCGCCTTGCTGCTAAAGGAAAGATAAATCACTCCAGCTCGTTAGAGAAGAGCAGGAAGTCACTGAATCAACAACAATGAGCTCTTCTATCCAAGCATTTCAAAGGAGTTACCTGCTATTACAGATGGGGAAACTAAGGCATAGACTGGAGAAGGCCTAAGAGCTGATACAGATGCTGAAGTTCTAGCTCCCAAGCCTGTATTCAGATCCCATCTCTGAAAGCTGAAGAGTAACATTTACCCAGTGGTGCAAAGGTATGAAGTCCCCAGCTGCAGAATTTCCTGCCTAGCACAATTAGAGATGTTCATGCTACCTAGTCTTCCAAGGCTAAATATATTCACTACAGGGAGGCAACATGCTATCGAAAAATGCACCTGGGACCGGAAGACAAGAATTTCTGCTCTAATCCCAGCTCTGCAGCCAACTCACTGGGTAGCCTTGGGCAAGTCGCCTCAGCCTCCCTGCCTACAAATGGAACGAACTCCTCCCTCCCTCCCAGGTAGGGAGCGAGAGTTAGTTCCTGTCTGGAAAGCAGGATCCAAGTGCCAGGTATCATTATAGCATCAATACTGTTAAAAGCAGATTGGTCTCTTAGGGTTAATTGCCCAGCGCCATGGGACAGGATTGGGAAGCTCTCTAAATACTCTGTAAATGGCAAGTATTAAAATGCTGCACTCTGGAAACTAGCCCACAGCACACCTGTCTCTCCTCCAGGCCAGCCAAGGTGCACTTGAGCAGTGTTCAACCCCTCAGCCACACCCAGCTGATACAGGCCCAGAAATGGGACTCTTCAAAAGAAAAAAAGGGGAGGAAGATGTTTCTTTCTGATTGATCGATCGGCTAGTGAAAAAGCAGTTGGCGGCAGCACACCAACAACTGCTGAACACGTGAGCCAACCCCTAGTGTTGATCCTGGCCAGTTTGCACATCAGCCAGATTTCCTGCAGCCACCACTGGGGGGCCTATAAGAGACCATCTGGACAGGATGGGGGCACTTACTAAATACACAGACAAAAGCCTTGGCAGGGGGTGGAGGGAGGGACTGTACCCAGCAGAAAATCCCCAGGTACAGCGCAGGACCGAGTGCCTCCAGCTCTGGCCAGCCCGTGGTATTGCCTTCAACAAGAGCTTCCCCCAGGCTCACTTCTCACAGTCCAACAAACGCACAACACTGAAAGCTTCAGAGAGGCAAACATCCGGAGGAGACACTGCTGCCTCCGGTACTAGGCACGAGCCACCAGCTCCACACACTACTTGGGCTCTGGATAGAGCGAAATTCCAGCCCAGAGCGTCTCATGCAGCCACGCAGGCTAGAGCCCAAGGAGCCGAGCACCTGGTGCACATGCCAGAGTTTGCTGCATGTTCTGAGGGCAGCAGCATTGCATCTGCCCAACATCAGCAGCTCCGCTGTGCAACTCTACAAACCCAGGAAGGAAGTGACTCAATGCCCCGGGCAAGTGGAGGGGGAGAAGGAGCCAGCAACAGACACCTTCTTCTCAGCTACAGCCTGCAGTGACAGAAGGTGAAGGACGAAGGCTGGTGGGAGGGGGGCACAGAGCCAGGGAGAGCCCACCTGACATGCAGAGGGTTTGATGAAGGGCGGACCCAGAGCCCCATTTCATGCTGGGGGAGGCAGGAGGAGAAGAGAAGAGCTGCAGAACTCATGTTTCCTTTGACTTGTTTGTTTAGAAAAGGACCCGTGGCATTCACCCCCCCCCCCAACTCTCCCCTCGGTTACAGCAAGCATCTGGGTGCCCAGCTGAGCTCTAGCTGGCCCTCCCTGCACAACTGCCTCACAGCAGCCAGCAGTGGGGGCACTTCAGCTAATAGCCCCTGCCTTAAGGGGGAAGCCCATTCTCCAGGAGGAGCTCTTCCCCACCCAAAGCCTGAAGGAGCTGGGCTCCAGGGCACACTGCCAAGTTGGCCTATTTTCAGAGGCATGGGGGCAAGAGTGGGTGAGTGGTGGGGAGTTAATTTGGGGAGGGGTTGACATTGTAGGGAACAGCTTTACATTCAGTGGGCCAGATCCTCAGCCCCTCTTGGCTCCTGGCCTCCAGCTGCAGTGCAACGGAAACTTGCAGTGCTCTTCGGGCAGCAGCTGAGGACTCCCTGGAGCGCACGTTCCATGGGGTAGGGCAGCGCCACCCCACCCCACCTGCATCAGTGTAAGTGGTGTTCCAGGGAGGCTGGACTGACGAGCAATCCTGGCCAGCAAAGCGGTTCTGTCCACCAGCACAGGCTGCTCTCACTCGCAAGGGGGGCTTTGCAACTTGACCCCCAGGATAGGGGGATGCAGAAAGGTGGTAGAGCCACCTACTGCTCCGGCACATCCAAGCAGCTAGCCCAGCACATGTATTGCAAACTCTGGATTGGTGCTTTCCATGGTTCTAATAAAAGTCTGTACAGCACATTAACTCGGTGGGTGTGCTTAACTGCACCCAGACGCCCAGGGAAAGTGACCGTTAATAGCAGAGCAGAAAGCCCGGCTGAGCTCCTTGCTGGATAGTTGCCCAGAACCGAGGCTGTGGGTCCCCCATGTGCGAGTAACTGACTCCAGTCTCTGGAAGACAGCTGCTTATGGCAGGGTTCCTTTCACGTCTCTTGAGTCTGGGAGCAAGATAATTGCTGCCACCTAGTTTCTCTGGAGCAGTGGTGGGCAACCTGCGGCCCATCAGGGTAATGCGCTGGCGGGCCATGAGACACTGTTTACATTGGCCGCCCGCAGCGGTTCGCCGTTCCCAGCCAATGGGAGCTGCGGGCGGCCAATGTAAACAGTGTCTCGCAGCCCACCAGTGTGTTACCCTGACAGGCGCGGGGTGCCCAGCCCTGCTCTGGAGGCTTTGATAGCATCTCCCTTCAGACACTGGACCCTTCCATATCGAAGTCTGACACTGAAGGGCTTTCAGTTCCCCACCTCATCGGCACATAGCTCTGGGATTACCTGGCCTGAGTCTTCTACCTTGCCTGGGGTTTCTACCCCAAACCTGATTTTCAAGTCGCTTTGAGAAGTTTCTCTGCCCATGTCCCTATTCAGCTTTTGTTTTTCCCCAAAAACCCTCATCTTCAAAACCTTTTCCTAGACTTTAAATCCAGCAGGGGCCACTCTCTGTTCACTTAATCTGACCTCCTCCATAACAAAGGCCAGAGTCTTTCACCCCCAGTCCTGCAGTGAAGGGAATTCTTCTTCACTCGACAGGTGAACTGCATCTCTTTTAGAAAGACAAGCAGCCTTGATTCAATGGCTTCACGTGATAACAAATTCACCACTTCCAATGGTGAGCTGTTCCATTGGCTAATCACCCTCACAGTCAACTTGCATCTCCACCGAGCGCCACATTGCTACTAGCCTACCACCCAACCAGAAGTCCTGGAATTCAGTCTCAGCACCTGGCAGAGCCTGCTCCATTTTCCAGAGGGCTGAGGCCCATGGTCACTATAGGAATCAGCAAAGGAGTGGGACCTGCACCTATAAAGTTTTGGGGTCAGCCCTGGGGCGGGGAGAGCCACTACAGAGGCAGTTGGATTGTCAGGCTGAATTCTACCATTTTGCCCAAGAGACTGCAGTCAGGCTTTGCTCCTTTGCCTTTACGACAGCAGCAGCCTCTGGGACAAGTATCAGAGGGGTAGCCGTGTTAGTCTGAATCTGTAAAAAGCAACAGAGGGTCCTGTGGCACCTTTGAGACTAACAGAAGTACTGGGAGCATAAGCTTTTCGTGGGTAAGAACCTCACTTCTTCAGATGCAAGACATCTGAAGAAGTGAGGTTCTTACCCATGAAAAGCTTATGCTCCCAGTACTTCTGTTAGTCTCAAAGGTGCCACAGGACCCTCTGTTGCCTCTGGGACAGGCTCTGGAACCATTGAGATCCACAGTGTGGTGTGTAAATGGCTTTGCTGACAGAGGAACGGCTGCGCAGAGATGCAGAAACCCTAAAGGGGCTTGTGTTCCTGGTGCAACACCAGCAGTAATGAACAGTCGCAAGTAGACAGGTGTGCCAGTCTCACAGCCACTTGAGTGCAGGACTGGACACCAAGTTCTGGGGCTTCATTTAGGGACAAGTTTATCCCACCAGCCCTGCAGAGTTCACCAGCCTCCTAATCAGTAAAGTCCACAATCCTCGGGGTTCAGAATGACATACAAGAAGTCTAGACCTCAAATTCCAGGGTCCAGGCTGATCTTTGGCAACAAAGGCATCACCAGGCCAGATCACACCTGCAGTCCATCTAGTCCAGTATCCTGCCTCTGACAGGCCAACATCAGATGCCTCAGGGAAGTTAAAAGAAACCCAGCAGTAGCAGATGTGAGGTAAACTACCTACCATGTAGGTCTCAGCCTAGTCCCTAACAGGTTTAACCCTCAAAGCCATGAGTTTTTATCCCTTCCAAACTCTGCTGGCATTAACTGTTATAACTGCATATTCTTGTAACCCATATACATGGCTAGCCATGTCTGCCTCTTGCTTTTCTCTGCATCAACAGATACAACGCCCGGTCTGCACCTCTCCTTCGGTAACCGTGTCAGGGCAGCACTCTAGAATCAGAGCACCCAGCAACATACGATATTCAGACTCTCTAGTATCTCACACTGTGATGAAGAAACCAAAAGCCAGCTGGCCTCCAGGACTGAAAATACATCAGAGGAAATCTAATAATGCCCAGCCCGCAGCAAACCCTGAGTGAGTAATTCTGCCCCTGTAGCGCACCTAGCGGATGAAGAGAAAGTTTCCGCAGTTACCACAGAACCAGGTTGAGATCTGGATCCATACTAAATAAGGATAAGGCCAACAAGGTTGAGGGTGACTGCCCAGCACCAGAATTTCACTGTGTAGCTGGTTTGTGCATCCATCAAGATACAAGTGGTGAAGGGCAAGAGTGACCACTAGGCACTAAGTGCAACTTTCTCCTGGGCCACCTACTGAAAGAAGCACTATTGCTTCTCCTTGGCAGCTGAGTGCATGCTTGGTCGCAGTGGCACCGTAAGCCAGGAAGCTTTGACCTGCATACTTGTGCTCACCGACATCCCAGCCATCCTCAGACCATGCAGCAAGGCCTGTGAAGAGTGGCTCAGGGCAGAAAACCAACTGAAAGAGCGAGGGGAGGGGGAGGATCCTCACACCTCAGGTTAGAAAGGGGTCTCCTGATAATGCAATCATGAGCTCAGTGAGGGAGAAAGAGCGGAAGGTTTGCAATGCTGACTGAGCAGACGCATGCTTCCAGTGGGCTGCCAGTGACACAGGCCTCCCTGCTTGTAAGACTAAAAGCTCAAACTGGAGAGAGCACTGCCAAGAGTGCTGCAACTCTTGCTCCCTCTTCCACCTCATACAGCCTCTTCTCCACATTCATCTGACCAGGAAAAAGTAGGGTAAGGAGTTGGCTTCCTTCTCTGAAACTGACAAATCCAATTCATGTTGGTATTTCCTCTACTGGAGCATCCCTAATACCTTCCCCTTCCTTACCCACCCCAGACATTCGAGGCATTTAGTTATAACCTTTTTAGGACACGCACAAAGACTAAAGACAACATGATAAACTAGGCACAGCAGCACCTTAAAGCCCCCCCAATGGCAATCCTGGGCTGAACAGAGACAGGCTCTCCAATCCAGGACGTGGCAGACCATGGAGAGGGAAGTCAAGAGTCAAGGACTTTTCACCAGAAGTGCCCCGCCCTAGGCTTCTGTTGCTTAAGCCATGGGCCTGTGAGCTTGTGCACTCCTGGTGAACACAGCTGCTGTGGAATCACACAAGGAGAAAGGTAATCTCCAAAGGAGGCAAGACCCAAACTGTCCAGGGCTTCATAAGTCAAAGCCAACTTCATAAACATCCCATGAAAATGGGCTGCTAGCCAGTGCAGGCCACAGAAAACCAGTGAGAGATGCTTCCCTGGGAAAGCCCACGTTCTGGATAAATTGCAATCTCCAGATGGTCTCAGATAAGGTACCAAAAATCATACGACTGAAATAAACCTCTCCTTGTGTTACTAACAGCACTCAGAGTTATCAGAAGGGAGAGAGTCTCTAGAAATCAGTTCACATCTGGACATTGTTTATGCATCTTGCTCAGTTGGTACGATGATAGTCAGTCCCACTCTGGAGTTCAGTGCTCCAGCGTTTGGGTGGCACACGCTGCTGGAGAAGGGTTATTTGTTTAAAAACAACTTGTTCCATTGGACTTTTAAGATGTCAAACATTCCCACTTGTCTGAGGCTTAATAAAACCTTGTTCACCCACTGGAGAGTTTGGGCTGAACATAACGTAACTGGCTCCTTTGAAGATGTAGCCCATGTACAGCTCACTGCAGTGACCCAACTCCGAGATGACAGCCCTAGATACCTGCTGCTAAGTCCCTTACCCAGACTCCAGGCAAAAGTGATGAAAGGTTCTCTTAACTGGCTCTTGGATATCCAGCAGCAAAGGATCCAACAAGATGCCAGGTTGTGAACCCAGGTAACAAGTGCCAGGCTGACACCCACACTCGGGGGCTTCACACAAATGTCTCCATAAATCTCACCCAGTTTATCCATTTACACTCTATTCGACATGCTCAGCCATACCCAACATAATCCATTCTCCAAACTCCCTTCCCTCTTCTGTCATTTAAACACAGCTCCCTCTCCCTACATTGTCTCCACGCTCAACAATTCCTTTGCCTTTGGAACCTTCTCCGGCTCTCTAAAATGTGCCACTATCCACCTTCTATCCCAGCATGACCACCACCCTCTCACCAACCCTTGGGAATGGGTTTTCCCCTCAACGTCCCTGACTGGTTTTGGGTCTAGGACCCAGATCCCTCAGCATAATTACCCTCTTTTTGCTAGTGAAGATGCTTAATTCAAGGCACATCCTTGACCCCAGCACAGCCCTACAGCCCCCAACAACTCCCTTAGCTAACTCCCCCTGATTCTCTTCAGACACCTTGAATGCCCCCTCTCTGCCTGCCCCAACCATATCAGCTTGTGGCTACAGCTCAGTTCCTGCATAGCATCTCACAGGCAGAAGCTTGTGCAACAAGAGCTTCCCCCAGACCAGCCACTCTGCCTTCCTCCCGCACTCCGGCCTCCCAACCGTCGCCACCATCAGTAACCCTGTCACTGACCCCAAGTCCTCCCAATACATCTCCTGCAGCAGAAACACGACTTCTCCCCAGCCCACCGCATCGTCCACGCATGCCGGGCCTTAGCGGTGCCTTGCTGATTGCTGCTCCTGGATGTGCTCTGGGGCTTTGCCAAACCCCAGCATTCATGTGTTCAGGGCGTTAACGATGCCTATCCCTAACCATCCCCAACCATATCCTCTACCCACCACCCCCTCTACCCACTGCCGCCCATCCCTCCGTCCCACCCTGCCCCCCACCGGGTCCCCTCCCCACCACCCGCTCTACCTGCTGCCCCCCATCCCTCCTTCCCACCCTGCCCCCCACCGGGTCCCCTACCCAACACCCCTTCTACCCACTGCCCCCATCCCTCCTTCCAACCCTGCCCCCCACCCCCTCTACCCACTGCCCCCATCCCCTTTCCCACCCTGCACCCCCAGATCCCCTACCCAACAACCCCTCTACTCACTGCCCCCCATCTCCCTACCCACCCTGCCCCCCACCAGGTCCCCTACCCAACACCCCTTCTGGGGGGTGGGATAGCTCAGTGGTTTGAGCATTGGCCTGCTAAACCCAGGGTTGTGAGTTCAATCCTTGAGGGGGCCACCTAGGGATTTGGGGCAAAATCAGTACTTGGTCCTGCTAGTGAAGGCAGGGGGCTGGACTCGATGACCTTTCAAGGTCCCTTCCAGTTCTAGGAGATAGGATATCTCCATTAATTTAATTTTTAATTTCTACCCACTGCCCCCCACCGGGTCCCCTATCCAACACCCCCACTACCCACTGCCCCCACCCCCCTTCCCACCCTGCACCCCCAGGTACCCTACCCACCACCCCCTCTACTCACTGCCCCCCATCCCCCTACCCACCCTGCCCCCCACCGGGTCCCTTACCCCCATCCCCCTACCCACCCTGCACCCCCTGGTCCCCTACCCCCATCCCCCTCTACTCACTGCCCCCCATCCCCCTACCCACCCTGCACCCCCAGGTCCCCTACCCACCACCCCCTCTACTCACTGCCCCCCATCCCCCTACCCACCCTGCACCCCCTGGTCCCCTACCCCATCCCCCTCTACTCACTGCCCCCCATCCCCCTTCCCACCCTGGTCCCCTGCGCCCATCCCCCTCTACTCACTGCCCCCTATCCCCCTTCCTACCCTGCCCCCCACCAGGTCCCTTACCCCCATCCCCCTACCCACCCTGCCCCCCCTGGTCCCCTACCCCCATCCCCCTCTACTCACTGCCCCCCATCCCCCTACCCACCCTGCACCCCCTGGTCCCTTACCCCCATCCCCCTACCCACCCTGCACCCCCTGGTCCCCTACCCCATCCCCCTCTACTCACTGCCCCCCATCCCCCTTCCCACCCTGGTCCCCTGCGCCCATCCCCCTCTACTCACTGCCCCCTATCCCCCTTCCCACCCTGCCCCCCACCAGGTCCCTTACCCCCATCCCCCTACCCACCCTGCACCCCCTGGTCCCCTACCCCCATCCCCCTCTACTCACTGCCCCCCATCCCCCTACCCACCCTGCCCCCCACCGGGTCCCTTACCCCCACCCCCCTACTCACCCTGCCCCCCCTGGTCCCCTACCCCCATCCCCCTCTACTCACTGCCCCCTATCCCCCTACCCACCCTGCCCCCCACCGGGTCCCTTACCCCCATCCCCCTACTCACCCTGCCCCCCCTGGTCCCCTACCCCCATCCCCCTCTACTCACTGCCCCCCATCCCCCTTCCCACCCTGGTCCCCTGCGCCCATCCCCCTCTACTCACTGCCCCCTATCCCCCTTCCCACCCTGCCCCCCACCAGGTCCCTTACCCCCATCCCCCTACCCACCCTGCACCCCCTGGTCCCCTACCCCCATCCCCCTCTACTCACTGCCCCCCATCCCCCTACCCACCCTGCCCCCCACCGGGTCCCTTACCCCCACCCCCCTACTCACCCTGCCCCCCCTGGTCCCCTACCCCCATCCCCCTCTACTCACTGCCCCCCATCCCCCTTCCCACCCTGGTCCCCTGCGCCCATCCCCCTCTACTCACTGCCCCCCATCCCCCTACCCACCCTGCCCCCCACCGGGTCCCTTACCCCCATCCCCCTACTCACCCTGCCCCCCCTGGTCCCCTACCCCCATCCCCCTCTACTCACTGCCCCCCATCCCCCTACTCACCCTGCCCCCCCTGGTCCCCTACCCCCATCCCCCTACCCACCCTGCACCCCCTGGTCCCCTACCCCCATCCCCCTCTACTCACTGCCCCCCATCCCCCTACCCACCCTGCCCCCCACCAGGTCCCTTACCCCCATCCCCCTACTCACCCTGCCCCCCCTGGTCCCCTACCCCCATCCCCCTCTACTCACTGCCCCCCATCCCCCTACTCACCCTGCCCCCCCTGGTCCCCTACCCCCATCCCCCTACCCACCCTGCCCCCCCTGGTCCCCTACCCCCATCCCCCTCTACTCACTGCCCCCCATCCCCCTACCCACCCTGCACCCCCTGGTCCCTTACCCCCATCCCCCTACCCACCCTGCACCCCCTGGTCCCCTACCCCATCCCCCTCTACTCACTGCCCCCCATCCCCCTTCCCACCCTGGTCCCCTGCGCCCATCCCCCTCTACTCACTGCCCCCTATCCCCCTTCCCACCCTGCCCCCCACCAGGTCCCTTACCCCCATCCCCCTACCCACCCTGCACCCCCTGGTCCCCTACCCCCATCCCCCTCTACTCACTGCCCCCCATCCCCCTACCCACCCTGCCCCCCACCGGGTCCCTTACCCCCACCCCCCTACTCACCCTGCCCCCCCTGGTCCCCTACCCCCATCCCCCTCTACTCACTGCCCCCTATCCCCCTACCCACCCTGCCCCCCACCGGGTCCCTTACCCCCATCCCCCTACTCACCCTGCCCCCCCTGGTCCCCTACCCCCATCCCCCTCTACTCACTGCCCCCCATCCCCCTTCCCACCCTGGTCCCCTGCGCCCATCCCCCTCTACTCACTGCCCCCTATCCCCCTTCCCACCCTGCCCCCCACCAGGTCCCTTACCCCCATCCCCCTACCCACCCTGCACCCCCTGGTCCCCTACCCCCATCCCCCTCTACTCACTGCCCCCCATCCCCCTACCCACCCTGCCCCCCACCGGGTCCCTTACCCCCACCCCCCTACTCACCCTGCCCCCCCTGGTCCCCTACCCCCATCCCCCTCTACTCACTGCCCCCCATCCCCCTTCCCACCCTGGTCCCCTGCGCCCATCCCCCTCTACTCACTGCCCCCCATCCCCCTACCCACCCTGCCCCCCACCGGGTCCCTTACCCCCATCCCCCTACTCACCCTGCCCCCCCTGGTCCCCTACCCCCATCCCCCTCTACTCACTGCCCCCCATCCCCCTACTCACCCTGCCCCCCCTGGTCCCCTACCCCCATCCCCCTACCCACCCTGCACCCCCTGGTCCCCTACCCCCATCCCCCTCTACTCACTGCCCCCCATCCCCCTACCCACCCTGCCCCCCACCAGGTCCCTTACCCCCATCCCCCTACTCACCCTGCCCCCCCTGGTCCCCTACCCCCATCCCCCTCTACTCACTGCCCCCCATCCCCCTACTCACCCTGCCCCCCCTGGTCCCCTACCCCCATCCCCCTACCCACCCTGCCCCCCCTGGTCCCCTACCCCCATCCCCCTCTACTCACTGCCCCCCATCCCCCTACCCACCCTGCCCCCCCTGGTCCCCTACCCCCATCCCCCTCTACTCACTGGCCCCCACCCCCCCACTCACCCTGCGCTCCCGATCCTTCCTACCCCCACCCGCCACACACGGCCCGGGCCCCGAACCCGCTGTCCCGGGAGCCGCCCCGCAGGCTGCGCGGCCGGGCCCGGGGGGGGCCCAAGGCGGGGGCGGGGCCCGGCCTCACCTTCGCGCGCCTTGAGCAGGACGGTGTTGGCGACGATGTTCTCCAGCTCCATGGGGCCCGGGGCGGCGCCGCCTCCTCCCCGGCCGGGCTCGCGCTGCCTCCGGCTCCGGCTCCGGCTCCGGCTCGGCGCCCGCCTCCGCCGCCGGCCCCGCCCCTGCCGCTCGCCCCGCCCACTGCTTACCTGAGCGCTGCAATCGCCGCGCGCTCCCCTCCCGCGCCGGCCCCTCATTGGGCCGCACGGCGCATGAGCCCCGCCCCCTCCGCGCCGCTCCACTCCTATTGGCCCATAGGTGAGGGAGGGGTGGAGGGGCGGGGATCGAGAGCTCTGTGTTCGCGTACGGTGATTGGCTAAGCCTGGCACCTGAAGTGTCAGAGGAGTCTGATAGGCCAAGGAGCTGCCCATCAGCAAAACGCAATCTCAGCGCTATAGCGGATTGGACAGTCATGAACTACGTCCAAGAGGGCACGGACCCCGCCTACCGGGCGGAGCAGACACCTGATTGGAGGACTAGCTGCCACTCTGCCGTGATCCTGGTTGTGTTACAAAGGGGCGGCCAGGGGTCCCCCCCCCCCATAGCGCTTTTTGTTAGCGCGTCGGGCAGGGTCGGGCTGGGGCCCGCGGGGGGCGGTAGCTGTGGGGCGGGGGTGTAGCGAGGGGCAGGCGGTAGATGGGGTGTGGGGCTGGGCAGGGTAGTAGCTGTGGGGCTGGGGTGTAGCGAGGGGTAGATGGGCTGTGGGGAGGGGCAGAGTAGTAGGTGTGGGGCTGGGCTGGGGCGGTAGCTGTGGGGCTGGAGTGTAGCGAGGGGCAGGCGGTAGATGGGGTGTGGGGCTGGGCAGGGTAGTAGGTGTGGGGCTGGGGTGTAGCGAGGGGCAGGTGGTAGCTGGGGTGTGGGGAGGGGGGCGGTAGCTGGGGGACTGGGGTGTGGGGAGGGGCAGGCGGTAGGTGGGGTGTGGGGAGGGGCAGGGCGGTAGCTGTGGGGCTGGGGTGTGGGGAGGGGCAGGGCGCTAGCTGGGGCGTGGGGAGGGGTGGGGCCAGGGCCATCCTTAGGGAGGTGCAGGCCCTGGGATAACTCCCCCTTCCCCCACCTCCTCTCCACCCCTTCCCCTAAGGCTTAGTTTCACTATAAACGTAAGTTAACAAAGAGAACAGATTCAAGAAGTAGCAAGTAAAAGTTTTGGGAACAAATGGTTACATGTAAAATAAAATGATAATGCATTTGAGAGACTAGGTTGAGTTAATACGATATTTTCTTGTCTAATGAAGTTTCGCTTGCCCGCAGTCTTTGTAGCGTTTTCCAGCCTTTCATAAGCTGGAACACGCTGGCAGTTTGTCTCCTCAGTGGGGGATCAAGGGTATTCCTCAATACCCCCCTTTTGCTCCCAGATTCCATTGTCTTTTTTTGTAAACAGAATATGCTCCCTGCTGTTTGTGTTTTCCTGCAGGATGCCTCTCTTATTTCACAATCTCTTCATTAGCATCAGGCTAATTAATGCTACCAAAGCTCGGCACTTTTCAATCAGCAGGCCTAGGTAACTTGCATCCAAGAGTTTTAAAAGAGCTGGTTGAAGAGCTCACCGCACAGTTAGCGTGTCTTTGCAATGAGCCTCGGAGCACTGGGGAAGCGCCAGATGACTGGAAGAACAGCAATGTGCCAATTTTTTAAAAGGGTAAATGGTATCTTGCTAATTATAGGCCTGTCAGCCTGAGCTCAATCCTGTGCAAGATAATGGAGCAGCTGACATAGGTGCCAACTCCATGGATGCTCCAGGACTGAAGCACCCATGGAAAAATAATAATGGGTGCTCAGCACCCACTGGCAGGCCCCCCTCCCAGCACCTCCTACCAGCTGCAGATCAGCTGGGCAGAAGACAATAGAGGGAGGGGAGCAGAGTGAGGGTGGGGTGCACTCAGGGGAGGAGGTGGGAAGAGGCGGGATGGGGGCCTTGGGGCAAGGGGTATAGTTGAGGCAGAGCGTGGGTCGAGCACCTCCAGGAAAATGAGAAAGTAGGCACCTGTGACAGCTGATACGGGACTCGATTAATAACGAATTAGAGGAGGGAATGTAAATGCAAATCAACATGGCTTTGGAAAATAGATCCTTGTAGATAAATCTCTGATACTTTTCAGATGACTTTACATTGTGCCTCTTCATATAACCTTGTAGTGGGTCTACCCACGTGGGACCTTTGTTTTCATGAAACTTTGTATCAAAGCCTCATGTAGAAACTTTGCACTGACCCTTGGTATAATGTTATAGCCCCTAAGGATAGAATAAGATAGAAGAAAAATGTCTCTTAATAAACTAAGATCCCCCCCTTTAATCAATTGCCCTGTTGAATGAACGAGGTGTGAATGAGTAAAGGCGTGGAAGGCAGCACCTCCAGACAGCTGCAACAGTTGGAAAAAGAAGAACAGGAGTACTTGTGGCACCTTAGAGACTAACAAATTTATTAGAGCATAAGCTTTCGTGGACTACAGCCCACTTCTTCGGATGCATATAGAATGGAACATATAATGAGGAGATATATCTCCTCATTATATGTTCCATTCTATATGCATCCGAAGAAGTGGGCTGTAGTCCACGAAAGCTTATGCTCTAATAAATTTGTTAGTCTCTAAGGTGCCACAAGTACTCCTGTTCTTCTTTTTGCGGATACAGACTAACACGGCTATTACTCTGAAACAGTTGGAAAGGGGATGGAAGCAAGACCCACGGACAATAAAACTTGTCAAGTGGGCTCACTAAAGAAGAGCAGACATATTAACGGCCTTAGGGGTTAGACGCCAGCACCTTCTTTTGGAAACACCCTCTTTGAACAGCATTGGGACAACCCCCAGAAGGAAGCAACACAAAGGACCAATGGACACAGACACAGATTTTGAATCTGGTACAGATTTGCATAAGAGGAAAGCTGCTATAAACGTGAGGTGTCTTACAAAGGACCCCGGGTCTCATCTTGTCAACACTGGAGCATTGATCCGGATCGGCAGAAGCCCGGCTCCACCCCTCCCCCATCTAACTCGCCTGGCCAGTGCAGTTAAGGGGAGCAACTAGTTAGTAACAACAACAAGACAGAGTGTGTTAGTGTGTGTGTGTGTAATATATCTCATATGCATATGATACAGTGTTGATTGATGTATGTATTACCAATAAATGTGGCGCTTGCCTTATTCCCCCTGAAAAGATCCTGTGCGGTACTTTAAGTACAACATCCTGACAAACTGATGTCTTTTTTTATGAGTTTACAAGTTTGGCTAATAACGGTAATAGTGTTGATATAATAGTCAGACTTCTGTAAGGCATTTGATTTGATCCTGGTGGTATTTTGATTAAAAAACTATAATGATATAAAATTAACACAAGGAAGAACTCTGTGTGGCTCAAAAGCTTGTTTCTCTCAACAGCAGAAGTTGGTCCAATCAAAGCTATTACCTTCCCCACCTGGTCTGTATAAATTAACATTGCCCACATTAAATGGATTAAAAACTAACTAACTGAGAGCTCTCAAAATGTGACTGTGAATGAGGAAGCACTGAGCAGGTGAGTTTCCAGTGGGGTTGCACCAGATCAGTTCTTGGGCCTACGCTGTTTAACATTTTTATCAATCAGCTGGAAGAAAACAAAATTATTACAGAGAATGTTTGCAGATGACATAATGGAGAGGACAGGTCACTGATTCGGAGTAATCTAGATCACTTGGTAAAGTGGGCACAAGCAAACAATACGTGTTTTAATATGGCTAAATGTAAATGTATACATGTAGGAACATAAAATGCAGGCCATACTTACAGGATGGGGTTTGGGGAACTCTATCCTGGGAAGCAGCGACCCTGACAAAGATATGTGGGTCATGGTTGATCATCAGCTGAACATGACCTCCCAGTGTGATGCTGTGGCCAAAAGAGTTAATGTAATCCCGGGATCATAAACAGAGGAAACTCAAGTAGGAGCAAAAGGTTATTTGATCGCTATACTTGGCACTGGTGCAACCACTGCTGGAATCCTGTGTCCAGTTCTGGTGCCCGCAGTTCAACAAGGATGATGATAAACTGGAGAAGGTTCAGAGAAGAGCCACAAGAACGATTAAAGGTGTAGAAAATGTGTCTTGTAGTGATAGCTTCAAGGAGCTCAATATATTTAGCTTAACAAAGTGAAGAATAAAGGGTGACTTGATCACAGTCTGTAAGTATCTACATTGGAAACAGCTATTTAATTATGGGCTCTTCAGTCTAGCAGAGAGAGGGATAACACGATCCAGTGGCCGGAAATTGAAGCTAGACAAATTCAGACTGGAAATAAAGTGTCATTTTTAATGGTAAGAGTAAATAACACTGGAACAATTTACCAAGGGTCATGGTGGATTCTCCATCACTGACCATTTTTAAATCAAGATGGGATTATCTGCTCTAGGAATGATTGTGGGGCAGTTCTTTGGCCTGTGCTGTGCAGGAGGTCAGACTAGATGACCACATAGTCCATTCTGGCCTTGGAGTCCATGAATCTATTACTGCAAGGAGGCCTCTTTTGTGATACATACACTGCACTATGTGCACATGACCAGAGAGAGAGAGAGCTGTCTGCTACCCCCTGCCTGAATGGAACCTGTCCAAGGCCTGTCATCTCCTGGGGACCTGCCTTTACCTTCAAGGCTTTAAGAACATCCTTTCCAGAGAGACACCTGATTTCTGAGATGTTATCCATACAGATATTGCACAATTATTATACTGATCAGTGTGCTGCTGGCTCACAGATGAGACCTTACGTTGGTGAATTATTATGCTCAGAGGAGCCCTGTAAAACCCCATGCCTCCCCGCTGTGCCCTCTGTCAGCTGACATCAAGAGCTCCCTGTCCTTAGGCGACCAAACTGAGCACAGAGGTGACAGAGGCTGTGCAGCTGGAGAGGAACACAGCAAGCCCCACCTCTCGCATGCAGGCATGGGAGATGGATGTGAAGTGCGCAGGACAAGCTGAGATTTGCAGTGTTTGCGAGTCCCCTCCCATGTCTGCCATGTCTCCTGGACAGCTGCTTGTCAGTGCGGTGATGCATGTACGCAGGGATTAGCCGTAACTCAGCGCTGTATCCAGAGTGAGCCTCAACTGCAACGGGCCCTGTTAATGCTTTGCCAGTGCCATCCCTGTGCCCGCTCCTGTGACTGACTGGGCACCTCAGCTCCTGTGTCTGGCTGAGACCAGCTTGCCGTCTCAGCAGACCCTTGTAATATTGCTCTGCCTTTGTACTCTCGAATTGGCCATCCTTTGAAATGCACCTGCTGCATATTTCATTCTAAAGGGAAGCGCCACTGGTTTCATGTGCCCTCTGGTTAAAGTTCTTGCTGTTATCCTTGTCTCATAGATCCTCTGTATGGGACATGGGAAGTGTATCTGTGACTCCAATGGAACTTACTTTTCAGTAATAAACAATAAGAAAAGGGGTGCCCCATCTGAGTTAAGAATCAGAACAATACGGGAGGCCCATGAACTTTCTGAAGGTATGATCAGCTCAACCCACCTCCAGAGCTGTGGGGTCAGCTTTTTTGGACACCCCATAAGCTGTTTGCTTGTTGGGGGGTCTGGTAACTGTGCCCATCTCATGTTCAGTTACAGATCCATGCCTAGCTGGGGGAGACTATTACAGCTACATACAGCGCTGTACATCTAGATCAGATGTTCTCAAACTGGGGGGCACGGAATGTATTCTGGGGAGCCGTGAGAAGCTTTTGGGGAAAAAAATGTCTGCGCACATCTACGCACAGCAATGAATAGCTAGCAAAGCTGATTCCTCCAGACCGATCAGGTCCAGGTGGTGCTGTACATTTGACTCTAGACGGTGCTATCCTTTTTGATGGATTTCTGTTAAGCTTGCAGAGCGTTATACAAAGTTGTGGCCATCTGTAGGTTAACTCGTTTGCTATGGCAGTGTGCACATTTCATTGTCAGCATCGACCACACTCCCAGTTTTGCTCTCATTACAATGGAGTGTTGGCTCATCCGTGCAACTGAAGATAAAAACAAAGAAGCCAAAACAGATTCCAGTGAACCACCACCGCTGCATATATTGGTACGGACGTGTGTGGCGGGGAGTGGGGGTGTATTACTACAGACACAAGCTGGGGGGGGGGCACAATCAAATGAGTTTGATAACCACTCATCTGAATCATCTCCTATTGCTGCTTCAAAAAGAATACTGTTCTGGAAGGCTGTCATCGTTATAGGGCTAGTGGCATCTCTGCCCCCACTCTGGCTCTCTGAGTGCACCCCCAGCCTCTTTTCCTTACCTGTCTCAAGACTGGGATCTCACAATTCTCCCACTCTCAGGCCAGGACCCGGGTGCATTGCCCTGTATAATAACCACCTATCAGCCTGGGTTTTGCACACTTGCGTTTCCTCCCTTGGGGAAACCTGTGACCGATGAGATCGGCCAACTGCCTCCTTAAAACAGCATTTTTATGTAGCAGTTGGAAAGCATTAGAGAGACAGGATTTAGGATTTTAACTCAACAACCACCCCCTGCATATACTCAGGCCCTGTTTGCAGAAGGATGTTACATCAGTCTAATATGTTCTCTCTAAGTGCAGCGATTCAATTCTATTGCACTGATGTGCATCCATACTCCTTTGTTATACAAGTGTAAGGAACTTCCCACCTGTTCGAAGTAACTGTGCACCATTCTAGGCAGCTATCCCATGATGCAATGTTCCATCACCCAGCTCTATGCTCTGATTTTTCTTGTGGTGCTTTGTGGAATGCACACCAGAAACGACAGGCATTCCAGAACAAGCCAGTCAAACAAACCAATTCCCATGAATCCTCTCCTGGCATCCATTCATTTTGCTGGTGTCATTTTCAAAGTGCGCTCATGACAGTCATTAGTAGGAGCCGGTTGATGCACATGTGTTTGGAGTTGCACCAGCTCTGCAGTTTCACGGGGCTGTTGATACCGCGGCACTACAGCTACTGGAGGAGAAGCAGGAGGATGAAATCAAGAGTTTGCTTCTGCAGAGCATTTACCTGGAGCAGCTTTGTTCGGTGATGCCCCTGTTCTGGGCTCTGCCAACTAGCAATGCCTGGTGGGACAAAACTTCACTGTTCACTGTCTGCAGAACTTCAGGATGATAAAGGTCCGTTTCCTAGAAATCTGACCAGCACTAACTCTGGCGCTACGGCGTGAGAACATGAACAGGAGAGTTCCCCTCAGTGTAGTGAAGGTGCTGCCATCACCATCTGAAAGCTTCCTGCGCCCAATTAGCTACTTCCTCTCATATGCAGACATCACAGCTCGATGTCCAGTGTTTTGTAAACACACAATGGCTTTTGTATCGAGGGAATCTAGGCATGGTAGATGGCCCTCCAGAGGTCAGTGTGGCAGGTTGGACCCCCCTTCTGGGATGCCACCTGATGTACTGGGATTTCACTGAGCCTGCCTGCTCCACTAGCCTGGGCTCCCTTTCCCTGTTTTGCTGAATCAAGCTCTCCCGCCTCTGGCAGCACACACAGGTGTCACAGAGTGTGGGAGAGACAAGGCCCTGCACCCCCAGCTTCCTGCAATTCACCATGACTCTCAGCCAGCCAGTAAAGCAGAAGGTTTATTTAGACAACAGGAACACAGTCCAAGACAGGCCTTGCAGGTACAGACAATAGGACCCCCTCAGTTAGGTCCATCTTGGGGTCCCAGGGGCACCACAGCCCCATGCGGGGGCGGGCAGAGCTCCGTCTGGGCTCCCTCCACTGCCTCCAGTGTCTCTTACCCAGCCTCCTCCGGCTCCTCCCCCTGCCTTTGTCCAGTTTCCCGGGCAGAGGTGTCACCTGGCTCCAACCCCCTTCCTGGATTCTGACGTTACATGGTCAGGTATCTTCCCTCAAGGCCAGTCTCCCATCCCCCAATGCAGACCGTCCCAGCCAAACCCCTCTGCCACCTTCCCAGGCCAACACTCCCCACTCAGCATTCAAAGACCACATTAAGAACAGTCCCAGATCCTCAAAACAGGTAGGGACACACCAGCTGTAGACTCACACAGAGTCTGCTAGCAGCTCTCTATGAGAAGACTCAGCTAGGAAATCACCCAGCACTCAAGTGCAGCTCCCCTCTGGAAAGTACACCCAAAACAATATTGTCTTGCGCTGTAGAGAAATCTGTACAATGTACACACATAAATTCACCCCCTCCCTCAATGTGGAGGAAGGTATGCACAACTTCTCTTCCCACCCCCCCCATTATACATTGCACAGACTGGGTTTACTAATAAACAAAAACAAGTTTATTATATATAAAAGGCAGATTTTAAGTGATTATAAGGGATAGCAAACAGAACAGAGCAGATTACCAAGCAAATAAAACAAAACACACATACTAAGCTTAAGAACTTAAAGAGACTGGTTTCAAGAAGTAATTTTTCACCCAAAATGTTGTTTTAGGCAAGTTGAAGAGTTTCTGTAGCTTAGAGTTCCAGGTATTTGTACAGACTAGACTCCTGTCCAGGGCCGCCCAGAGGATTCAGGGGGCCTGGGGCAAAGCGGGGGAGCGGACATAAAAAAAGGCGCCACCCACTGCGGCGCTTGTACTCACCGGACGGTGCTCCGAGTCTGCGGCGGCTGCAGGTCCTTCACTCGCTCCGCGTCTTCAGCAGCACTGAAGGACCCATCGCCGATATGCCACTGAAAACCCGGAGCGACTGAAGGGCCCGCCGCCTAAAACCCGGAGCGCCGCCGGGTGAGTAAAAATTAAAAAGGCGCCTCTAGCCAGGGAAGGGATCCTCGACCAGAGCTCGCGGGGCCCGGGGCAAATTGCCCCACTTGCCTCCTCCTCTGGGTGGCCCTGCTCCTGTCTTAGTTTGGACTCAGCCCTTGCCTTTTCCTCAGCTCAGTTCCTCTGTCTCATCAGGTACTTGCAGCAGTCTTTCTTCTTGGGCAGGAAGGCAATGGAGAAGAGTCCTGTTTGCCTTACTCCCCAGCCTTACATAGAATTTACATAAGGCAGGAAGCCTTTGTTTCCAGTGGAAAAGTACCAGGAGTGTCCAAGGTGGTGTTTAGTACCAGGTGACAGGACCACCTGACCTAGTAGTGTCACAGCTACCTCCTAGGACCCCTCTCTGGAAGAAGAGAGATTAGTATCTTCACAGTCTTATTGTTTCTTCCTAATGGCCCATCAAGGCTGATGGCCGGTTGTCTGGTGGGTGTCTCCCAAATACACACACAGTTGTAATTGTTACATAGTCAATATTCCTAACTTCAGATACAGAAATGATACATGCATACAAATAGGATAATCACATTCGGTAAATCATCACCTTTCCAATGATACCTCACGTGACCCATCTTGCATAAAATACATCTGTTATGCCAGATTCGTATCGTACGCATATTTCCATACAGAAAATGGGGTGTAAGGTCACTTCGGGTCAGGCACTTTTCCACCATGAGTTATAGTCTGTGGCGCTGCCCCACACTCACGGCGTGGGGAGGAGACCAGGCCGAGCTGTCCATGGCTGTGGCAATTCTGGTTGAGCCAGAGAGTGGCCTGTTGAGCTTGATCCAGCATCTACCATCAAGTGGACAAGGAGGCAGGTGCAGCGATGGACTCCTGAATTGACACTGGTGCTTCCACTTTGTAGGGACTTGATTTTCGGCTCATTCGTGGCACTGACCATCCAAGCCTGGGAAAGGGCTGAGAGTGTGTGAGCAGCTGTACCAAAGGAGTGTCAAGAGATCAGCCTTGAAAGCCTGCCTGGACCACAAGACTGGATGCCTCTCCTGAATACAAGCAGCCCTTGGAGCGGGCACAGTGGGTTGTTCCCTGTCTGAGAATGGGGTGGAGATAGCCATAGAATTTGTAGCGCAATGGAGATGTAATCGTGTGCTTGGAGAGCAGTGACAGATGAAAAGAGACTTAACAGCTGGCAGAACTGTGTGCCAGCATATACAGACTGGAATTGGTGTATAGTTCAAACAGCCACTAACAATGCAAGGCACTAAATTCATCTTCTCTGTCTTGAATCAGATGAAATACCTGATCTTGGGTGCATCATCTCCTTCTGAATCCAGCTGGATCAACCATCTCATTAACCTGCATCAGGATTAATCCTTCCCTCAATTTATGGGTAAACAGACAGCAGATAAATCGGTCGGTAGCTCATTGGGTCTGTCAATGGTTTTCCTGGGTTGGGAACAGTTATGACCTTTGCTCTATGCCAGGCTTTTGGGATGCTGCAGTCCTGGGTATAACCAGCTTTTGGTGACAGGCCCCAAATGAGAGAGAAACTCATCGTGGATGTTATCTAGCACAGGAGCTTTGTTCGGCTGCAGTTGATGTATAACTAGGTCGAACTCTTGATCAGTGAAAGAAGCCATGAGGTTTGTGTCTACACTCGAAGCCTGCCATCTCTCATCAACCACCATGTTAACTGCATGGCTGAAAGCTTTGTCTTGATTAGGAGCTCTGCCATTGGCTAGCTGGGATGGGATGGAGTTTGCAAGTTGGGTATTCCCTCTTGCCCAGACTAGAATCTCTGCACAGTCTCTTAATTGTTTCCCAGGTGGTGCAGCTGGAATGTGTGAAATTCAATTTGGACATAGTTTCTATCCTGCACTCTTGCCTGGTTTGATCTAGAAGGTCTCTACTTTTGTCAAAAACCTCCCGTTGAGTCTTGGTGGATTTAAATGGTTGATATAGTTTGGTTGCAGCAACCGGTTGGGTGTTGGTAGATCAACTATCAGGGCTGTTGTCATGGAGGTTTGCGATGCTATGAGGAAGGTGCTATTGTGTTGGGTCAAAGCTTGACAATGCACAGGAAGCTATTGCTGGTTCCGCAAGGATAGGTTTCCCAAACTATCTGGGGCTACTGAGGGGACACATACCCCTATTCTTTTTCCCCCACACCAGGCCAAAGACAATTAACAGGAAGGGGTATTTTTCCATGGTGTTGTAATGTTGATCACCATGGAAGATTCACCTGTGTTAATGTGGAGTGTCTAGAAAGATCCATGATACCAGGATCTATAGAAACTTGGGCTTGCTTGCTGCATAGACCATTATGGACATTAGTGGAGTTATGATTCCTCCTGTCATTCTGGAAGACACAACTTACCCTTTGGTTCCTTGGCTCCTGAAGCCTTTTAATGGCTGCTTTGCCAAGAGAAAGTGGCTTAATTTTACCTAGAGTAGCTGCAGAATGACAGTGGCGTGTGCGTTTGAAGGCTGAAGGGAAGATGGTGCTGCGTCATGACAAGGCTGGATGTTTCTCCTTATGGGTCTCATGTGATAAGTGCCTTCTGTATTTTGCATAACATCTGAGATTCATAGATTCTAAGGCCAGAAGGGGCCATTGTGATCATCTAGTCGGAGCCCCTGCATAGCGCAGGCCACAGAACCTCCCCAAATAATTGCAGATCTTTTAGAAAAACATCCCATCTCCATTTGAAAATTGCCAGTTATGGAGAATCCACCACATCCCTTGCTAAATTGTTCCAATGGTTAATTCCTCTCACTGTTAAACATGTATATCTTATTTCCAGTCTGAATTTATCTAGCTTCCACTTCCCGCCATTGTGTTATCCCTTTCTCTGCTAGACTGAAGAGCCCATGATTAAATATTTGTTCCCCCTGTTGTTACTTATCGACTGCAATCAAGTCACCCTTTAACCTTCTCTTTGTTAGGCTAAATCCAGCAGAACCCCGTTTATCTGACCCTCCATGATCCAGCTCTCTGTGTGAACTGAGCAACCAGCACACACAGGCCCAGAAGCAGATCTCTTCTGTGGCCACTAGATGGCGCCGCAACCTCACCTTTTTCCTATTTTCTGGATTGTCCATTTTTTCGATGATCCGATCTGGCGCAATTAGATCAGATAAATGGGGCTCTGCTATAGACTGAGCTCCTTGAATCTATCATTACAAGACAGCTTTTCTAATCCTTGACCATTCTTGCAGCTCTTCACTAAATCTCTCCAATTTAGCCACATCCTTCTCAGATTGTAGACACCAGAACTGGGCACAGGGTTCCAGCCGTGGTCGCACCAGGGCCAAATCCAGAGGTAAAAACACCTCTCTGCTCCTACTCAAGATTCCCCTGTTTATGCACCCCAGGATCACATTAGCCCTTTTGGCCACAGCATGACACCAGGCGCTCCTGTTCAGCTGATTGGCCACCACTACCCCCAAATCTTTTTCAGAGTCGCTGCTTCCCCGGCTAGAGGCCCCCCCGCACCCAGTAAGTATGGCTGACGTTCTTTGCTCCTAGGAGTACACATTTACAAGTAGTCAAATTAAAATGCCTATTGTTTGATTGCACCCAACTTACCACATGGGCCATACCTCTCTGAATCAGTGACCTGTCCTCTTCGTTATCTACCACTCCCCCAGTTTGTGTGTCATCTGCAAACTTTATGCAACCCAGCTTTGCTGTGTGGCTGCAGCCCTCTCCCTTTTCTCCTCTGGGGTTTGGGCTCACCTATAAGAGTGCCTGGTGCCTCCACCCAAGGAAACCCACCCCAGTGCAGAGAACACAAAGGGCTTGTCCCTGGGGAAAATATCCAACACGCAATCTCATCCAGAGGTGTGTCAGTCAGAGCACAACAAACTAAAATAGCTATCCCAAGGCCCAGAGTAACAGAGCAGTAGCTGGGAACTCTGGGCAGGGGACAATGGGCAAAGGGATCAGGACAATAAGAGACAAAATGAACAATACATAAACTCTGCCCCTCCCAACATTTACAGCCAGTGCCCCCTCCTAGCCCCTGGCTGGGGAAACAGTGAGCTCGGGCTCTGAGGGATGGTGCAGCGCTGCAATTGGTCTGCTTAAAACAAAACCAAACTAAACAACCAGGGGTGTTCTTACAGAGTGTCCGCCCCGACGGTCAGACTGTCCTTGCGGCTCTGGGTTCCAATGGGCAGCTAGGCCATGGCCATAACTCGCTCCACAGCCTACTGGGTGTCTGCTCTCAACTGTGATGACACTAGGGTGACCAGATGTCCCTATTTTATAGGGACAGTCCCGATATTGGGGGCTTTTTCTTCTATAGGTGCCTATTAACCCTGACCCCCTATCCCGATTTTTCACACTTGCTGTCTGGTTACCCTAGACGACACTGTTCAAACTCCCACAGGGCTCAAAGTCTTCCCCTGATGGTATGGCTGATGTGATTAGGTCCTATGATGATGTCACTTGAATAGATATGTGGACAGGGCATCGGGCTTTTGATCTCACAGATCTTGGGAGACAGACCTATCCTCGCTTACAGACAGCCCCCCAACCTAAAGCAAATACTCACCAGCAACCACACATCACTGAACAAAACCACTGACCCAGGAACCTATCCTTGTAACAAAGCCCGATGCCAATTCTGTCCACATATCTATTCAAGTGACATCATCATAGGACCTAATCACATCAGCCATACCATCAGGGGCTCATTCACCTGCACATCTACCAATGTGATATATGCCATCATGTGCCAGCAATGCCCCTCTGCCATGTACATTGGCCAAACCGGACAGTCTCTCCGCAAAAGAATTAATGACACAAATCTGACATCAGGAATCATAATACTCAAAAAACAGTGGGAGAACACTTTAACCTGTCTGGTCAGTCAATGACAGACCTGTGGGTGGCTATCTTACAACAGAAAAACTTCAAAAACAGACTCCAATGAGAGACTGCTGAGCTGGAATTGATATGCAAACTAGATACAATCAATTTAGGATTGAATAAGGACTGGGAATGGCTGAGCCATTACAAACATTGACTCTATCTCCCCTTGTAAGTGTTCTCACACTTCTTATCAAACTGCCTGTACTGGGCTAGCTTGATTATCACTTCAAAAGTTTTTTTTCACTTACTTAATTGGCCTCTCAGAGTTGGTAAGACAACTCCCACCTGTTTATGCTCTCTGTATGTATGTATATATATCTCCTCAATATTTATTCCACTCTATATGCATCCGATGAAATGGGCTGTAGCCCACGAAAGCTTATGCTCTAATAAATTTGTTAGTCTCTAAGGTGCCACAAGTACTCCTGTTCTTTTTGCGGATACAGACTAACACGGCTGCTACTCTGAAACCTGGCTGTGACACTTCTCTCCTGTTCCACTCCGAACACAGCCCACACAGAGCACAAAACCAAACCCTTGTCTCTAAGGTCTGGCATATCTGATTCTGGTGGTGCTGCCAGCCAGTTCTAGCTCTGCTCTAGGCCTGAGGCCTCTGGGAAACGGAGTCCTGAGCCTCTGCCACTATTACCGCTGTCGTCCAGGGGCTCAGAGCACCCCTGCCAGAGTCGTTACATTGAACAGTGCTGATTTTATGGTTTCTTTCAGGTCGTTAATAAACATGTTCTATAGTGCAGGGCCAAGAACTGATCCCTGTGGACACTAGCACACACTTGCTCTATGCTGATGCCCCATTCACAATTACATTTTGAGACCTCGCAGCTAGACAGCTTTTAGTCCATTGACTGTGGGCCCGGTTAACGTAATATCTTTCCAGTTTTTAAATCAAATGTCATGTGATACCAAGTGAAATGCCTTGCAAATGTCCAAGTCTATTACATCAACTATTACCTTTATTAACCAAACTAGTAATCTAAAAAAAGATATTGAATTAGTTTGACAGCATCTATTTTCCATAAACCCACATTGATTGGGATTAATTATTCACCCTCCTTTAATTCTTTATTCATCCAGTCCTGGCTCAGCTGCTCCATTCTCTTGCCCAGGATCAATGTCAGGCTGACAGGCCTATAATTATGGAGGTGATACCATTTATCCTTTTTAAATATTGGCACAACATTCGCTTTCTTCCAGTCCTTTGGAACTTCCACGGTGGGGCTCCAAGACTTCTTGAAAATCAACATTAACAGTCCAGCCAGCTCCTCAGCCAGCTCTTTTAAAACTCTTGGATGCAAGTTCTCTGGACCTGCCAACTGAAAAATGTCAGGGATGCTGTTTAACATCCTCCTGAGATAATAATGGAATGGAAAGAATGTTATCATATGATATGACTACACCATCTGTTCCCCCCCCCCCCAATACTGAACAGAAATATTTATTGAACACTTCTGCCTTTTCTGCCTTATTATTGCTAATTGTACCATTTCCATCTAGTAACGGACTAATACCAGTGTTTGGATTCTTTTTGTTCCTAGTTTATTTTTTAAAATTCCTTCTTATTGTCCTTAACTCTGATGGCCATAGA
This sequence comes from Malaclemys terrapin pileata, assembly GCF_027887155.1. Classification (NCBI taxonomy): domain Eukaryota; kingdom Metazoa; phylum Chordata; order Testudines; family Emydidae; genus Malaclemys; species Malaclemys terrapin. Next base: position 639,495 of record NC_071512.1, on the reverse strand, counting down.
GTTCTCCCTGTGTCCCTTTGCTTCCCTTATCATTTTGCTACAATTCCTGTCTTCCGAGTTATATTACTATCAACTTCTCTTTTTTTCCATTTGTTTTATATACATGTTTTTGCTTTTTATAGCAGCCGGCACTTCCCCACTAAACCAGATTGGTTTTTAACCAATATGGCCTTCTTCCTCAATTGTGGGATTGTGGCTTTTGGGGCACCTAATGAAGTGTTCTTAAACAACTGCCAATCGCCATTCACATTTTTCTGATTAAATTCTTCCTCCCGGCTGATTTGGCTCAGAAGCTCTGTGAAACTGGCCGTTTTAAAGCACAAAGTCTGTGTATATATAAATAAATAACGGATCTGGACTTTATTCTGTTTGCACATTATAAATGTGATCAAGTCCTGATCATGTGTAGCTAAGTTACCATTAATTTTTAGTTCTTTGATCAGTCCCTCTTTATCTGTCACAACAAGATCTAATATAGCAACCCCCCCACCCCTGCTCCCCATCCCCAACCCCCCGTTGGATGCAACACTTTTTCAGTCAGGAAATTGTCATCATGTTAGTCCTGGCAGAATGAAACCTCCAGCACGTGTCACTCAGATTGAAGTACTGATCCGGCAGCTTTTCCCCCCACACATTATAGTTAGTGCTTAAGGAGCCGCCCATCCTGTCCCTAGTGTGGTTCGGGGTCTGGAGCAGACACCACCCAATGCCCCAGTCTGTGCGTTATCTGTTAGACATTGAGCCACAAGCACTTCCTTTTCTTCTGCGTTACCAGTGGCAATGCCATTTTTGACAGAGTTCCCCTTCCTCCCTGTAGCAGGCCACGGACTCACCCGGGGCCGCCTCCTCCTGCTGCTTGCCTCAGGAATTAGCTCAATTCCAGCTCCCAGAGCACCCTCTGCTGGCCGGTGTCTCGCCTGCCTCAGGGCCCCATGTCCATCCCGGACCCTGGTGCCCTTTTTCTCAGGGTTCTGCCCCCCAGCAGTCTCCCCACACTCTGGGTCTCCCCTCCCAGGGGAACCCACAACCCTCTAAACCCACCTTGCCTCAGTGGCTACTGCCAGTCATCATCTAGCCCCTGTTCACTGGGGCAGACTGCGGTCTGTCATGGCCACTCATCACTGGCAAGGGGGTTGGACCTGCTGCCTCTGCCTATCCCTCTTCAGATCTTCCCTCTTTTTACCCTTCCCTTTTGCTATCAGTTGAACGCCCTCCTGCCTACTCCGGCCAGCCTGTCCTCAGCGATGATGGTCCCCTTCTACTGAGGTGGAGGCCAGCCACTCTGTACAGCCCCATAGAATGGGAACCAATGTTCCACCAAATCACATCCCTCCACCCTTTCCTAGCCAGAGACTCATTTCCAGACTCTTCTGCCTTCTGTCACCCTTTGCTCATGGGACAGGGAGTCTCAGAGAAGACTGCTTGGATATTCTTCTTCAGCATACTTCCAAGTTCTCTGTCTGCGAGAGATCCTGGGACACAGGGTCATTAGTGGAGACATGAACCGTCACCAGTGGATCCTTTCCCATCGATTTTGAAAGCCTGTCCAATCTTAGAGTGATGTCTCATATCTTGGCCTCAGGAAGGCAGTGCACCGTCCTGTTTTCAGCCTGTCCTCTTTCAGTTCTGAGGACTGAATCCCCAAGAAGGACGTTTGCAGAGCTCCTTGTGAGCAAGCTCGAGAACAAGGAGAGTGCGCGAGGATGGGTAGAGCAGCAGGTGGAGAGATTTTCTGAATGTCTGGAAAGGGCACCTCTGAAGAATGCCCCAAATGGTCAGGGAAACCTGGCCAGAGATGCATTGCGCTCCTCCTTTGAGGTCTGGAGGTCATGGTGGGCAATGAATGCGTTGTAACCATGGAACTGTGGCGGGGGGGGGGGGGGGGGGGGTTCTGACACAACCCCACACTCCAGGTGCCCCAAAACCTCTGACTGCCAGAAGCTGGTACTGGACAACATGGGATGGATCACTCCAAAATGCCCTGCTCTTGTTCATTCCCTCTGAAGCATCTGGTCCTGGCCGCTGTCAGCAGACAGGATACTGGGCTAGATGGCCCATTGGTCTGACCCTGTGTCAGAGGATCGGTGCTATGGCCTCAGCTTAACAGTCTCTAGGAGAAACCCCTTCTGTGAGCCAGACCCGCTAAGGTAAGTCACCCAGCTTCATCACCTCCTTGAGTGGACCTCTGGGCCTGCAGCCCCCCTGCTCCACCCCGTGAGCTCCTGGCAGCGAGTTCCACTGAGACAGACCCTGCTAGAGACTGGTCCACACGCGTCCACAAGATTTTCAGTGACATTCACACAGCATTGTCAGACCAGCAGGGGTTAGCAACCAACTGGTGCAGAGCACAGGCAGCCTTGGGTAGCCCAGAGGAATGAAGGGTAAAGCATTGTCCATTCTGGCCAGCCCAGAGCCCAGCCAAGCTGCACTGAACCCCTCAGTTCAAGCTCCATCTCTCTGTCTGTCTGACCTGTGCCCTGACTGCTTCCTGTAGCCCACGCTTCACCTCCTCGTGCCCCCAGTCCTTCGTTCTGGGCTGGGGGGATGCCGTTCATCCCCATGCTGAGAAGTGGGGCAGGACACATCCCTCTGGGGCCTTGGTTGCTAGGTGTCAGAGTCCAGGCCATTGGATCTGCCATTGTCTTCTCAGATGCTCCCCTGACTAAGGCCCATTCACACTTGTGTCTTAGCCTGTCCTGAAAGCAAACAGACCCCGCCCCTCCACTGGGTCAACTGAGGTATGCACTGGCTCCATAGAGATATTACAAAAGCTTCCCACTTGGTCACATCCAGTATGGCCATCTTATCTCCGTATGCAATGTGATCCTCCTCCCCACACCCGCCTCGCCACCTGTCCCCCTTCCCGACTCACCCCTGTGCAAGCCAGCACAGCTCGCAGGGCAGCTCACCCCACCCCTCGCTGGGCAGTTCCCCCAGCGCTGCGGGTGCTGCAGCGTCAGGCGCATCCATCCAGGAGTCAGATTGCTGCCCCCCACCTCTGAGCACTCTGCTCCATCCCTCCCTGGCTGCCGGCTTGCCCCCGGCACTGCTCCACAGGGGCCTCTGGCCTCGGGTCCGAAGCCCCATCGCCACATGGACCAGCCGGCATCCTTCCAGCAGGCTGAGAGACGTATTTCTTTCTAATAATACAAATGAAATCCAGGGTCTGTTCTGGATTGTACTTTCCGGCAAAGCATCAATGTATTAATTACTTTTAATCCAACCGGCCCCTGGAGTCTGCTTCTATGGCTGCATATTCCAGCTGGGCAAAAGCAGGAGCCAGGCAGATGCGGGCCCTGGCCAGGGCAGGGCAATGCCCCTTCCCCACACCACAGCCCTAGCACCCCGACAGCAGAACTCCGGTCTCAGCTGCCAAGGGGCATCTCCCAGGAGCTGCTGGCCCCAGGGCGAGGGGAACGCCGGCCTGGCCCTGCCAATTGCCTTGCAGCCCCTCGCTGTTCTGGTGGGGCGAGTCCTTGTTTGGCTGCAGGGCAGTGGGCAAAGGCGGGTCACAGTCCCCCAGGCCCAGCACTCTCATTTTACAGGTGGGGAAACTGAGGAAGCAAAAGGGGAAGGGACTGGTGCAGAGCACTGGGGGCAATGGGATTGTGGCTAAAAGGACTTCCTGGCTCTCAGGCCCCTGCTGTCACCCTGGAGCACACCCAGACACAGCCCCCACCATCCCTGCCCCCCCAGCAGCCCTGGTTAAATCCCACCCCAAAGACCTTTGCCTTGGGGTGGATCGATTGGGGACTGTTTGCTCTGCCTGGGAGCGGGCGCAGTCCCTGCCCTGCACAGCGCCATGATGTCCCTGCTGCTGCTGCTGGTTCTGCTGCTCAGCCCGGGGGCAACCGTCCCGGTAAGTTCCCCCCCCCCGAGTATCAAGCAATTCACTCTGGCTTCAACCCTCCCTCGTGCCCAGCCCCCTCCGACCGTGACCCCCAGTCCCTCCCTGCCCCATGCACCCTTAATCCCCAAAGTGCCCCACCGGCCCCTGGCTAGCCCTGACTCACAGTGCCCAGGCCAGGCCTGTGCCCCGGAGAGCTGAGTGTAGGGCTAGGAGCCAGGCACAGGTTCTAGTCCCCACGTCGCCCCAGACTCACTGGGGCCTGGGGCAATTCACATCAACTCTGGGTAGCACATTGAGTGTGTGAGCCCACGTGACCCTCCCTTCCCCCGCTAAGTGTGAGCCCACGTGACCCTCCCCCGCTAAATGTGTGACCATGGGACCCTCCCCTCCCCCACTAAGTGTGAGCCCACGTGACCCTCCTCTCCCCCACTAAGTGTGAGCCCACGGGAACCTCCCCTCCCCTGCACAATGTGAGATCACATGACCCTCCGCTCCCCTGCTAAGTGTGAGCCCACGTGACCCTCCTCTCCCCCACTAAGTGTGAGCCCACGGGAACCTCCCCTCCTCCACTAAATGTGAGCCCACGTGACCCTCCCCTCCCCCGCTAAGTGTGAGCCCATGTGACACTGCCCCCTGGCTAAGTGTGGGCCCATGGGACCCTTCCCCCCTAAGCCCATGTGACCCTCCCCTCCCCTGCTAAGTGTGAGCCCATGGGAACCTCCCCTTCCCCTCTGAGCCAAGGCACTGCCCTACATAATGCGCCCCCAGCCATGGCAGGAGGCTGCTCTCCTGGGCCTGCCCTTCCCAGCACAGATGCACCCCAGAGCCTGCCGCCCACTTAAGCTCTCCCTGCTGGGCCCCCCCAGGGCTGTCCCCGCATGCCGACCCTGGCTTCCTTCCTTCTCAGCACCCACACCTGTGAGACTGGGGGCCCCGGGGCGACCCTGCACTACGGATGCTCTCACCTGGCTCCAGCTGGAGAGGGACAGTCCCTGCAGCCGCTGGCCCTGGGTCCTGCTCTCAACTCCTCTCTGGCCAGGGACGGCCCCTGCTTCGCCCCGGAAGGGGGGCATGAGGCCCCCAGAGGGGAAGGGCTGAACGGCCTCAAAGCCAGGCATGTGCTAGGCCCTGTCCCCAGGGGCACACAGGACAGGGACCCCCATGGCTGTCCCCCTGCGGCCAAGGCGGGGCCAGCGTGGGGTTCGCTGCACATGCTCACTGGGTTCTGTCCCGCAGGACCGGCATGCCAAGCCCCCGCCGAGGAGGAAGGGCCAGGGTGAGTGTCTGTCATGGGAGAGAGCAGCTCCATGGGGCCGGGGGTCCTGGATGGCAGAGCACGTGCCTGCTGCTGCCTGGGCCTGCCGGCACGGGGGGCACCCTGCTTGGGCTAGAGGGGCTGGTCACTGGCACGAGCCCAGCTCTCAGCCCGGCTGAGCAGCACATGGCCACAGAGACAGTCCCTGGGAGCAGTTCCCCCGGGGTAGGGGCTGGGAACTGGTGTCCGCTAGATGAGATGGGGGCAGGGGGAGACTGTCCATCCCTCCCTCCTGCCAGGGGTGGGGGAGAGAAGGGGCCTGAAGCCCCCCAGGAAGGGACTGTTTCAGGGCAGCTCCCCTTCTGCCTTTGCCTTGCAGTGACGGCAGCAGCCAGTGGGGAGCCCTGCCACTTCCCCTTCCGCTACAAGCGCAAGATGCAATATTCCTGCCTCCGGGGCGGCCCGCATGGCCACCGGTCCTGGTAAGAGCCTTGTGCCCCAAACACCAAGGAAGGGCCCTCCTTCGGCCCCCGTCTGCGGAGAGGGTGGCAGCCCGACAGAGCGCTCTCAGGCAGAGATGAGGGGGCAGGCAGGACGGCTGCCCTCTCCATGCCCACGACCAGCCCCATGCGGGAGACGCAGGGAGAGCAGAGCCCTCTGGGGAGCCGGGATTCACCCCCTTGGGGTAGGGCTTCGGCCCCAGGGCGAGGGCACAGCGTCTGGCGCCACCACAGGCCCTTTGGGCAGCACGTTCCACGCAATGCCCAGGGACCGGGCCAAGCACCCGTGACTGCCCCCTCGCCCCCCTGGTCTCCGGGGCCGCACCATCGCTCCCCCCTCACTGTCACCTCCTGCGGCAGGTGCGCCACCACCGAGAACTACGACCGGGACCACAAGTGGACTCTCTGTGAGGAGGACAAGAGAGTGACAGGTGTGGTGGCCAATGGGAATCCAAGTGACACCTGCGGGGGGGGAGGGGATAAGATTTCCCTGCTCCAGCCCCACATGCGGGGGGTCTGCACCCCATGTCCCACTGCCCTTCGCTAACCCACCCAGGGCCAGCCTTAGGGAAAATGGCATCCTGGGTGAACTTGTATTTTGGCCCCTGCCCCATGTGGGCATGATGCCCCCCACTGTGCCCTGGGCCCCAATGGGCATGATATGTCCCTGGCCCCCAGGGGTGCCCCACCCCCCTGGACTCCAAACCCCTGCGCCCATGTGGGGAAAGTGACCTGGATGCACAGACGGAGCTGTTGGCACTGCTGCTCGCTCCGCCCCGAACGCTGCCCCTCCGCCCCGCGCACCCCTCTAGGGTGACGTCAGGGCTCCCTGCAGCCGGTCCTTGTCCCTGCCGGCTGCGCAAGGGCAGGGCAGAGAGCAGCAGCTCCTGATGCCACAGCACAGCCCAGGTGGGGAAAGTGAACTGGATGCCCAGAGCGTTTGGTATTGCTCCTGCCCACCCCCAGCCCCCTGGGGGGGCCGTCACCGCTCACACACATACCCCCCCCATGTTCCTGGGCACTCCCCCCACGCGCGCTCCCCTGCCAGCTGGGAGCAGTTTCTGTCTTTACTCTAATAGCGCGCACCTCTGCGGTGCTGCACCGCGCCCCTTTGCCTATGGTGCCCCTGGGCGGTCACCTGGAGTCGCCCAACCCTAAGGCAGCCCTGGACTCACAACAGGCTCCACCAGCCCCTCCCAGGTGCTCATCCAGGCCACAGGGCTAGGTCCCGGCAGGGCCTGGCGATCCTGGCGCCGCTGCCCCCCAGCCTAGAGCCTTCGCCCCTGACTCCGCTCTCTGTCTGCAGATCCCTGCAAGCCGAACCCCTGTGAGAACGGGGGTGCCTGCAAGAGCAGCCAGGATGGCTACCGCTGTGTCTGCCCTGCCCGCTTCCATGGCAGGCACTGCCAGAAAGGTGACTGGGCCCAGCACCCACCCCACCCTCTTGGGCCACACAGCCCCAGTAGGGAGCAAAGGAGTGGGGCCCTCCCTGCCTGCCCCTGCTGCCCCCGCATTGCCCTGGGACCCTGCCCCTGGACTGCCAGCCACTGGCTGTGTCAGACTGGGGGATGACACACTCACCTCCAAGGGAGGACTGCTCCAGAACCACCTCGCCAGGGGCAGCCGCTTGCACCAGGACCCAGCTCGGGGAGAGAGCCCCCCACAGATCAGAGCCACCCACGCACAGCCCCACTACTGAGCCCAGCTGGCTTCATGATGTCGCTCACACCCCACCCCGCCCGGCCGGGCCAGCAGCAGCCCCTGGGAATAGGCACTGGGTTCGCAGCGGGCAGGGACTCGACTGGCCGCAGCTGGGGCATGGGCAGATACCGAGGTGGGATCGGGCTCTGTCTGGGCTGAGGGAAGGGGGACCCAGGCTCATTCCCTACTGGCCCCACTCGGCTTTTGCAGAGAGCTGTTTTGAAGAGCGGCTGCTGGTGTATTTCCTTGAGGGAGAGAAGTGGCCGAGGTACCGGCCCCCCGGCGTGGAGGAGTGCCACTGTGCCGCCGGGAAGACTGTCTGCCGGCCAGCCCATGGCACGGGTGAGAGTGGAGGGCAGAGAGCACTATTCCACAGTGGGAGGGTCCACCCTGTGACCAACTGGGACTGTTCTTAATGTTTCCTCTGAATACTGTGTGGCTGCCTCAGTTTCCCCTATGCATTTCTTAAGTCTCTAGGGGGTGAGATTGTTGCAGAGCAAAGGGCCAGTGCACATAAATGGCCGACACTCTATCTCCTGGCAACTAATGGCCAGGGCCCTTCCCCCCTGCAAGGTGATAGCTAACGGTGCTGGAAACTAAAGGAATCAGGTAACCTCCTGGCCCGGGAAAGGAACAAAGCAGAGGAGGAGGGGCTGGAGGGGGAGTCAGTTTGGAGCTGGCTGGGGAAATGGAGGGGAGCCCAGACGGGGCTTGGGCTTCCCAACGGGGCTGTGGTGTCCCTGGGGCCCCCAAGATGGGCCTAACTACGGGGCATCTTGTCTGTGCCTGCAAGACTTGTCTTGGACTGTGTTCCTGTCGTCTAAATAAACCTTCTGCTTTACTGGCTGGCTGAGAGTCATGGTGAGGTGGAGGAAGCTGGGGATGCAGGGCCTGGTCTCCCCCACACTCCATGACACACCCCAAAGGAGGCTGGGGCTACCCCGCAGAGGGCAGGGCCTGGGCAGACAGAGGGGCCGAACGGGGGCTGGGGGCAAGGGCAGGCAGGGCAGCGGGAGGTGCTGGACTGGGCAGTGGTGATGCGCTGCTTGCTCAGGGGCGGCTGAGCTCAGCTGGGCACCGTATGCCGGACTGGCCCCAAACAGCTGGTCAGTGCCAGCCCCCTGGCAGCAGCTGGCCCCATGGAGGCAGCCCTGACACCTGTCTCTGCTCTGCAGCTTGTCCCACAAACCCCTGTCTGAACGGAGGGCACTGCATGGAAGTGAAGCGGGAGTGGGTCTGCAGCTGCCAGAGCGGCTACGTTGGGCCGTTCTGTGACATAGGTACTGCCACCCAGGGCAGGGACGCGGGGCTGGGCCTAGAACAGTACTACACGGGCTGGGTCAGGATCCCTGGGCCCCCAGAGGGACTGGGCCTGGTCGAGGTCACGGAGCTGGGATCAGAGCTCTGGGCATCCAGCCTCCCAGAGCCCACGGGGGAGCAGGGCAGCCCGGAGCAGAGCTGGAGGTGCCCATGTGCTCTGGGTGGCCCAAGGGCTGGGGCCTGAGGGGTTGCAGGGAGGGAGCCGTGGAGAGACATCCAGTGACTGGCTCTTTACTCACCAGACCGGAGGCAGGCCTGTTACACCGGGAGCGGGCTCCTGTATAGGGGCATGGCCCACACCACCCTCTCGGGGGCACAGTGCCTGCCCTGGGACTCTGACCTGCTGTCCCACGAGTTCTCCACCCGCTCCTTGCGCGACGCACTCAGCCTGGGCTTGGGCGGCCACACCTTCTGCAGGTGAGCAACGGGCCCCAGCCCCAGAGAGGGGAGCTGGCAGGCAGGAGATGCGAGACACCAGGGCAAGGGCTGGGTGAGTTGGGGCAGGGTGCTGAGAGCTGGGGGTTGGGCTCCTGGCTGCCCTGTGCTGGAGCCCGTTGACAGAGTGAGGAGTTCTCCATTGCAGGAACCCCGATAACGACAGCCGGCCCTGGTGCTACACGCTGAGGGAGGAGCAGCTCAGTTGGGAGTTCTGCAGCGTCCCCCCATGCGAGCTGCACACAGCGGGTAGGCCCCGAGGAGCTCTCAGAGGGCAGGTGGGAGGGGGTAGCGGAGCCTCGCATGACCGGCTCTCTCCCCACAGGTGCTGTGGACACAGCGGAACCAGGGGGCCGGCCGGAGGCCAAGCCCACGACCACAAGCCCCAGCAACAGCTCTGCTCAGACTCAGAGCTGTGGGCAGCGGTACAAGAAGAGCCTGTCCCTGCGGAGCCGGGTTGTTGGTGGCATGCTGGCACTGCCCGGCTCCCATCCCTACCTGGCAGCCCTCTCCCTGGGGGAGCACTTCTGCGGGGGGACCCTCATTGCCTCCTGCTGGGTGCTGACAGCTGCGCACTGTCTGCGGCACAGGCAAGTCACCGAGCACGGACAGGCGGGGCAGGGCACACCGGGGAGGGAGCAGGGCTGTGGTGGGCGGCCAGCGGCACTTTCCTAGCTGATGACTGGTCACATTCTGCAGGCCGAGCGTCTCCCACATCTCTGTCAGGCTGGGGCAGACCCACTATAACAGGAGCACACAGGGCTCCGCCGAGCTCCGTGTGCAGGACTACGTGCTCCATGAGAACTACTCCCAAGCCACCCAGAGCCACGACATCGGTGAGCGCCCATCCCCCCTCCCAGAGCCACGACACTGGGGAGAGCCCATCCCCCACAGCACCCCTCTCCTCCCCCAGAGCCACAACACTGGGGAGAGCCCATCCCCCGCAGCACCCATCCCCCCACCCAGAGCCATGACACCAGGGAGAGCCCATCCCCCACAGCACCCATCCCCCCCACCAAAGCCACAACACCAGGGAGAGCCCATCCCCCGCAGCACCCATCCCCCCTCCCAGAGCCACAACACTGGGGAGAGCCCATCCCCCACAGCACCCATCCCCCCCCCAGAGTCACTACATTGTGAGTGCCCACCTCTCCCGGTCCCACTGCCCCAGTCCTGCCCCCCTGGTTGCCTGTAGTGAGGATGGGCCCAGACCCTCACTCACCGGCTGCTTCCCTGGTGTCCCAGCGTTGGTGCATTTGAAGGCAAATGCCACAGGCCGCTGTGCTGAGTTCTCCCACTCCATCTCGCCCGCCTGCCTGCCCAGCGCCTTGGAGCCTCTCAATGCCAGCAGGCCCTGCGAGCTCGCCGGCTGGGGGCACCTGTACGAAGGTGAGTGGGGGCCCAGCTGGGATGGATTAACCTTTTGTGGGCCGGCACCAGACATATTTGTGGGCCCCCATGGAGGCAATGGAGCATGGGGGGGGTCGGTCCCTGGAGCGAGGGGCCGGCCAGGGGCAATGAGGCATGGCATGGTGGAGGCAGCCCAGCCCAGGGCACGGGCACTGTACACAAACTGGCAGTTGCCAGACACACACTGGGCCATCCAGCCCTGTGCTGCCAGCCTGCCCCTTCTCCTCAGGGGTGGGCCCAGCCCGTGCCACACAGCCCCCGACTTCCCATGCCCAGCGTCCCCCAGAACTGCTATGCCCAGCAGCCCCCCCACAGACCCTCCATCACAAATGCAGACTGGCCTGCACACACACCCCCGCCCAATACCCCTCCACAGCCCCACCACTACTGCCCAATGCACTTCCCCACAGCCCACCACAACTACACAGCACCCCACTGCCCAGCATCCCAACACACAGACCTCCCCCACTGCCCCTCAAGAGACCTCATAGTGCCTTGCACCCAAAACACACAAACTTCCCCCACTGCCTCACAGCCCAGCACCCCCCCACAAATCCCCAGAGACCCACTCCCTCACACCCTGCCCCCCGGCCACACTCACCAGCCCTGCTGGGAGATGATGGCGTCTGCCAGGCTGAGCTGACAGCGCGGCCGGGGCCGGTCCAGTGCCAGGGCGGGGAATCGCTCTGGTCCGATTAGCCAGGCCAGGGTCTGTCCCCGTCCCAGGCTGGCTCCCTCAAGGCCCACTTGCCTGGAGGTAGGGTGAGCGTACATCCCCTTTTGGCCAGGACAGTCCCCTTTTTAAGCTCTGTCCCCCCTGTCCTGACTTTTTTGACAAAAACAGGCATTTGTCCTGTTTGCTCATCAGAGCAAATGGACAAATGCCCAGTTTACCTAGGGTGACCAGACAGCAAGTGTGAAAAATCAGGACGGGGGTGGGGGGGTAATAGGTGCCTATGTAAGACAGAGCCCCAAATATCGGGCCTGTCCCTATAAAGTCAGGACATCTGGTCACCCTAAGTTTACAAAAAAAGTTGGGTGCGCCCCCCTAGCGGGGAGTGAAGGAATGTGTGTGCGGGGGTGGCGACATGAGGTGTCAGGCAGTGAAGCTTGGGGGGCTCAGCCCCAGCCCCAGGCAGAATGGAGCTTGGGGGGGTTGAGGGCTAGCCCTTGGCCGCAGCATGGGGAGCTGGGGGGAGGGGTCAGTCCCAGCCCCTGGCCACGGCATGCAGAGCTCAGGGAAGAGAGGAGGGGTCAGCCCCCGGCGGTGCAGAGCTGGAGAGTCGGGTCAGTAGCACGAGCCAGGCAGCACCGGGCTCCAGCTCTCTCAGCCCCAGCTGTGGCCAGGGGGCAGAGAGGAGCCCGTAGCTGGCCTGTGACCCAGCAGGGGTGAGCAGGGGACAGTGGCCGGGGGTGGAGAAGAGCTGATGGGGCCTGGGAGCAAAGCACAAGCAGAGTGGGCTGGGCTTGGCTGGAGCCCCTTCGGGGGCTGGGCCCCGCGCCACCCAGTACTGCAGGCCTGCCCCACCTGCTCTGCCGGGAAAAGTGTGGGGCTTTCCCACGCTCCGCCCACACACCAAGCTCCACCCACATGGCCCCACCCACTCGGAGCAGATGCTCCCTACTGGCCATGCTGGCCCACTGGCTTCGGAATAAGCCCAGCGCTGCGCTGAGCGCTCTCTCCATCAGGCTGCCTGACACGGTCACATCTTCCCCGAGGGCGGGCGCTTCCTCACTGGTTACACGGACACTGCGTTTGCCCCCGCAAACCCAAAGCCTCCTAACCACTGCCAGCCCAAGAGGGGCCGGGCGCATCCCTGGCACCAGCTGGGGTGTCCCTGTGCCAGGTGTCTGGGCCCGGGCTGCGTGGCACAGCAGGGTCCCCTCTCTTCTCCCGGGCAGGGGCTGAGGAGCTCTCTGAGTCCCTGCAGGAAGCTGTGCTCCCCGTTATCCCTCACGAGCAGTGCCGTTCCCCCGAGCTGCACGGGGCCAGGATCACCGCAGACATGCTGTGTGCCGGCTACCTGGAGGGGGGCACCGACGCCTGCCAGGTGAGACAGCTGGGCACGAGGTGCCGGGGGCGGGTCAGCTCCAATCTGGCTGCAGTTCAGGAAGGAACAGCCTCTCCAGCAGCCCCTTTGTGAGCTGAGACCCCACTTTGCCACGCTACCCTGGGCACCCCCATGAGCCAGACCACACTCTGCACCTGATTCACACAAGTGGGCCTTGCTCTCCGGCTCCCTGCCGGTGGCTGGTGCTGGCTCATCCCTGGGTAATCCATCCCAAAGGGGAGAGACAGGGGCTGATTTCTCAAGGGCACTGATGTGTCCTCTCTCTCCCTGCTATTCCCACCTTAAAGCCAGCAGGGGCTCCCGACCGCCGCGCCCACCCCCAGTGCCATTAGCCCCCTTCGACTGCACTGCAGGGTTCCCCAATGCCATGGTGCCCATAGGGAGGGGCCAGCCCCAGGCCTGCCAGCTGCTCTGAGTGATGGAGCGGGGCCTGCCTCCTCTGACCAGTCCCCTCGTGCTACAGGGAGACTCTGGTGGGCCGTTGGTGTGTGAGGAGCAGGGCCGGGCCACGCTGCGCGGGATCGTCAGCTGGGGTGTGGGATGCGGAGAGCAGGACAAGCCCGGCGTCTACACCAACGTGGCCCGCTACCTCGCCTGGATACAGGGCCACACGGGCTAGTGGGGCCCAGAGCAGGATCTGCCCCCCATGCCTGCCCAATAAACCCCCCACCTGGGGCCTGTCACACCCTCGCTTCGCCTCTGCGTCTCTGGGGGAGCATCCCATCAGCTGCCCCGGTGCCAGAGCCTGATGACGACTCGCTCCCTGCTCAGGGCCCGGGCCCTGGAGCAGCTCATGCTGGGAGCTGGAGCTCAGGGGGGGACTGAGCAGCCTGAGGGAGCCACCCCTGCCCTTCCAGAGCAGCAGGGGCTGCGGGACCAACAGATGTTGGTCTTCACCCTGGGGGGCTGCCAGGCCCATCGGGGCAGGATGCTCTCGGGGAGCGGAAGGGGGAGGCGCTGGGCACGTGGGTGCAAAGTTCCCCAAGCTCCAGCCAGGATCGAGACTCGGCCCCTCCACGCTCGTCCAGCCTGGGAGGTCTCTGGCCCAGCCCTGCGCCCTTGGGGGGGTTCTGTGCCCCACCCAGCACCACCACCCTGGCTGCTGTGGGGCTGGCTGCACCTGGCCAGGAGGGCAGCGTGGGGGGACGCTGGAGGCTGTGGAGGAAGCTGATCCTGCTCCCCGTGGGACGAGGGATTGTTCCCTGGCGCCGAGCCCACCCTGCCGCACCACAGAGCCTGGGAGCCGGAGCGGCCGGGAGCTTGGAGCTGGGCCTGGTTCCATGGGATCCAAACTCTCAGGCGCCCGCAGCTGTTTTTAGCCAGGGGAAGGTTTGATGCTCAGGGATTTTCTATTTTGAGGCACGAAGCAGAAGAAGCTGGATGGTGACTGACCCCTGCATGTCTGAGCTGAGCGGCCTGGCCCAGCCCCGATGGCAGCCCAGCCCCCACTGGCCTGGCCTGGCCCCGAGTGCAGCCCAGCCCCCAACCTGCCTGGCCTAGCCCGGCCCCAATCACAGCCCAGCCCCACACCGGCCCGGTCCAGCCCAGATCACAGACCAGCCCCCAACCTGCCCAGCCCGGATCGCAGACCAGCCCCCAACTAGCCCGGCCCAGCCCCCAACTGGCCTGGCCCTGATCGCAGTCCAGCCCCCAACTGGCCTGGCCCAGCCCTGATCGCAGTCCAGCCCCACACCGGCCCGGTCCAGCCCAGATCACAGACCAGCCCCCAACCTGCCCAGCCCGGATCGCAGACCAGCCCCCAACTAGCCCGGCCCAGCCCCCAACTGGCCTGGCCCGGCCCTGATCACAGCACAGCCCTCAACCTGCCCGGCCCAGCCCCGATCGCAGCCCAGCCCCCAACCTGCCTGGCCCAGCCCCAATCACAGCCCAGCCCCATACAGGCCCGGTCCAGCCCAGATCACAGACCAGCCCCCAACTAGCCCGGCCCAGCCCCCAACTGGCCTGGCCCTGATCACAGCCCAGCCCTCAACTTGCCCGGCCTGGCCCCGATTGCAGCCCAGCCCCCCACTGGCCTGGCCTGGCCCCGATGGCAGCCCAGCCCCCAACTGGCCTGGCCTGGCCCTGATTGCAGCCCAGCCCCCAACCTGCCTGGCCTGGCCCCAATCACAGCCCAGCCCCATACAGGCCCGGTCCAGCCCGATCACAGACCAGCCCCCAACCTGGATCACAGCCCAGCCCCCAACTAGCCCGGCCCAGCTCCCAGCCGGCCTGGCCCTGATCACAGCCCAGCCCTCAACCTGCCCGGCCCAGCCCCGATCGCAGCCCAGCCCTCAACTAGCCCGGCCCAGCTCCCAGCCGGCCTGGCCCTGATCACAGCCCAGCCCCCAACTGGCCCGGCCTGGCCCCAATCGCAGCCCAGCCCCCAACTGGCCCGGCCTGGCCCCAATCGCAGCCCAGCCCTACCGGCCCAGTCCAGCTCAGATCACAGCCCAGCCCCTAACTGGCCCAGCCCGGCCCAGCCCCGCTCCCAACCTGCCCGACTCGGCCCCAGTCACAGCCCAGCTTCAATCCCAGCCATGGGTTCAGCCCTGGCCTGCACAGTGTAGCTTTAGTGCAGACCCAGTCCTGGCCCAGTTCCAGACCCGGGGGTAGGAAATGGGGCTTGGCATGTGGGAGGTGGGGGCAGGGAAGTCCTACAGAGCAATCTCCTGAGCAAACCTTGCACTGTCACATGCTGCCCCCAGCGGTCACAGCCCTTGGCCCCGCTCCCCTGGCCTGCCTGGGCTGACCCCACCCTGCACCCTACCCCTGCTGCCTCGGGCACTGGCACCTGCTCAGAGCCTTTCCCTTTGGGATGTTTACAGAACACAGGTTTCAGCTCTTGCCAGAACCCC
The DNA here is from genome assembly GCF_027887155.1 of Malaclemys terrapin pileata. Lineage (NCBI taxonomy): Eukaryota > Metazoa > Chordata > Testudines > Emydidae > Malaclemys > Malaclemys terrapin. The sequence continues at coordinate 624,097 of NC_071512.1, read as the reverse complement.
TCCAGAGAGGGGACTTGGGGACATGGTTATCTGCCCCCCCCCCACACACACACACTTTGGGGAAGCAGAACTCCCCAGGAAGCTACCCTGCTGAGCTATGGGAAACAGCCCAGGCGGGCGAGCCATGGAGCCAGAGTGGCTGGCCCCTATCCACTTGGGGGCTGGGGAGGGGGTCACCTGGCCTTCTGCTGCTCAGAGATGGGGGAGGGGGGGTGTCCCAGCCGCATGCTGCTATTTAGGGTCTCAGGAGAGCCCCAGGTGCTTTGTTGTTCCACAGGCCCCAGCAGTGGCACTGTCACCCCAGCTCAGCTCCCTCTCTGGAGGCACTTGTGGTGTGGGCCAGTGAGAACAGCCATTAACATTAGAGGGCAAGAGCCAGCTGCTAACTCTGTGGGCAGGTTCCCCCTCCCTGCCAGCTGCAGGGGTCTGGCACCTTCGTCTGCAGCAGCTGGCACTGGTCTCTGTCAGTGACAGGACCCGGGACCGGGCGTTCCTGTGTCCCCCTGGAACAGCCCGCAGGAATCCCTAGGGCCCCCTCCTGCTCCTGTGGGAGGGGCTGGCCAGGGCGGGCTCAGACCTGGCTCCAACCTGCCGAGCTAATTGCCCCAGACTGGAGGGGCTGGACACGCCAGAGCCCAAGAGCCAGACGGTGGAGTCCCGGCCCGGCCCAGCAGCCGGACGCAGGGGCCTGGCCCAGGACCCAGAAACGGAGCCCCAGCCCAGCCCAAGAGCCAGATGGCGGCGTCCCGGCCCAGCCCAGGAGCCGGACGCAGGGGCCTGGCCTAGCAGCCGGATGCAGGGGCCTGGCCCAGCAGCCGGACGCTGGGGCCCGGCCCTGCCCAAGAGCCAGACACTGGGGCCTGGCCTGTGATTCAGTCTCTTTTATTCAAATACCCAAAATCTGCATTTTTAAAAATACCTGTAAACTAAAGTTGGCAGCTAGAGTTTCCAGCCCCCCTCTGCTCACAGCCTGGGCCATCCAACCCGTAATCCCAGGTCTCCTAAACCCCAGGCCAGGACACCAGCCCCACACCCAGGCTTGTCTCCTGTGTCATATAGCCCAGCACGGGGGCTGGAGGCCAAGAGCAGTTTGAAATGATCTCAGCCCAGCAGGGGACAGTGGCGCAGGGGCCTTGCTGGGGTCTGGCCTAGTGGGGGAGCGGTGCCAGGGTCCAGCCCAGGGCGGTGGCAGCGCGGGGCCTTGGAGAGGAGCCTGCGGAAGGCTCTGCGGAAGTCCCTGTTGAAGACGGTGTAGATGACTGGGTTGAGGCAGCTGTTGCAGTAGCCAATCCAGAAGAAGACGCTGAAGAGGAGCTTGGAGATGTGGCAGCGGTCCCCGCACAGCGACTCCAGGCTGTAGGTGAAGAAGAAGGGGAACCAGCACAGGACAAAGGCACTGATCACCACGGCCAGGACAAACGTGAACCTGCGCTCCCGCGCCTGCACCAGCCGTCTCCTGGAGATGGACATGCTCTGCTGCTCACTCCACCGCTGGGGGCCTCGAGCCAGTGCCCAGGAAGGCCTCCTGAGCCTTCTCGGGCTGGCAGTGGCGCCGTTGTTCTCCTCCTCTGGCCACTGCCTGCAGAGAGGAGCTGACCCCAGCTTGTGGGCACACTGGCTGCCCTGCTCTGTGCTTGTGTCCTGCTCTGCAGAGCTCCAGGTGGCAGTGGGCAAGCAGGAGCTGGCGCGGGAGGGGCGCTGGGCCATGCCAGGCCTGGCGGAGACGGTGCCGGAGCACCTGTGCTTGGTGATGCGATAAATCCTGCAGTACACCGCGAGCATGATGAAGCAGGGGGCGAAGAAGGAGGCGGTGCAGGAGGCCAGCACGTACCAGGTATTGTTGTTCAGCAGGCATTCCCTGGCCTGCGTCTGGGCCGTGAACAGGGCCGGCACGGAGACCAGGCCAGCGATGGCCCACACGGCACCGATCGTGACCTTGACTCTCCCGGGGCTCCTCTGGAGGTTGAACCTGGTGGCCCTGGTGACAGCCCAGTAGCGGTCCAGGCTGATGGCACACAGGTGCAGAATGGAGGAGGTGCAGAAGAGCACGTCCAGCGCCAGGTAGAAGCTGCACCAGAGGCTGCCGAAGCCCCAGGAGCCCAGCAGCTCATTGGCCAAGGAGAAGGGGATGATGAGGGTGGCCACGAGGATGTCGGCTGAAGCCAGGGACACCAGGAAGAGGTTCTGCGGGGCCTTGAGGGCCCGGCTGGTGAAGACAGCCACCACCACCAGCGTGTTGCCCAGCAGCGTGGCCAGGATGATGGAGAGCACAGCTAGCAGGATGAGCGCCGAGGCCAGAGGGGAGTGTGGGGCCGCCCCTGGCTGCCCTCTGCTGTCGTTTCCAGACGCGTTGAGGGGAGCAGCGGGGGCGCTGACCTTCTCCATCCCAGCTACATTCCCAGGCCAGGCCGGACCCTCCATGCAGGGAGCTGCCCGTGGGAGGGGGCAGCACCGCCCATGCCCGCCTGGCAGGCCCCAGTGTCCTCACCTGCCGACAGCCCTGTGTACGCCAGAGGAACGGGGCCAGCCCAGCGCTGCCTGGGTGCCCAGATGGCGCGGTGCCGCGATCAGATGTCTCCAGTGCCCCAGGGGGAGGGGACGGTCCCAGCACGCAGCAGAGCCGGAGGGGGTCTCACCCAGGCGCTGGAAAGGTCTGTCCTCCCAGGGGCTGCTGCCCCCTTCCTTCCCGTCCCCGCCCGCTGGGGGAGCCGGCGTGCAGCGGGCCAGGGGCGTGCGGAGCCTGGCAGCACTGCTCCAGCACTCAGCAGCCTGGGCTCTGCCCCAGGACGGGAGGGAGGGGCTGACGTGACTGGCTGGAGCCCAAGCAGCTGCCGGCAAGGGGGAGGAAGTTTGCTGCCAACATTTAAAGGGTCCGGGAGTTCCTGCCATGCCCCCTGCCCCCAGGGCACTGGGCCCATACTTGGGGGGAGGGACAGAGCAGGAGGATGATACAGGGGCCTGGGCGGCTTCAGAGGGGGGATGATCCCGGGGGGAGCGCAGTGGGGGGCTAATACCTGAGGTGTGGGGGAGGGGCTCAGGGAATGATACCAGGGAGGAGGGGCCCAGTGGGGGGATGATACTGGGGGAGTGCAGTGGGGGGACAATACCCAAGGGGGAGGGGCCAGTGGGGGGTGCAGCACAGCTGGAAAGGGCCCCAAGGTGGGATTCTGCCTGGCTGACCCCCCATCTCCACACATTGGAGGAGGGTTGCCCAAATGGGGGGCTGGGGGCAGCTGGTCTGGGCTAGGATGAGCGCACACTACCAGGCCTCTGGGGGGAGAGCTGGGGGGGGCACCGGGAGCTGGGGAGGGGGCACGGGGAGCTGGGGAGTGGGTATCGGGAGCTGGGAGCTGGAGAGGGGGCATGGGGAGCCGGGGGGGTCGCGGGGAGCTGGGGTGGGGCCCTTTCCCTGACACTGCGGCATGGGGAGGGCTCGAACTGTTTCCAGGGCAGCTCTCTGCCCAGCACGGGGCTGCTAAGGACCCTGGTCCAGCTGAGGTGCCGGTGTGCGCAGGGCAGGGTGGACCGGGCTCTGTGGCAGCCATACGTGCCAGGCGTGATGGGTGACAGCGAAAGGGTTGAATAGCAGAGGAGAAAGCCCCGCCCCCAGTGGCCGAGGGGGCAGCACCCCTGGCGCCTGGCCCTGCACTGATCGCCCCGGCAGGGAGCGAATAGCGAGGGGAAAACACTGCCAGGCGGCGCCTTTATTTACCCACATTTCACTCCAGACAGGATGGACAGACAGACAGACATCGCCATGGCAACACATGCACCGCGGGCGCTGGTGAGCTACGGGACAGCCTGGGCTCTAGCTCCGGTTAGGTACCACGTCCTGCCACCAGCACGCGGCAGCTCCTGCCCCTCAGGTCTGCTCCGGCTGGGCAGCGCGAGGCGCCGACATGTCCTAAGGGTGCAGAGGAAACAGGCTCAGGGCTGACACAGCCACCTCCATGGGGCAGGCACCCCGGCCACTGTCCACTGCTGGGCCACCCTCAGCCCCCGCCTGGGCCCTGCTCTGCCACCCTCCAGCCAGGTCACCCGGGCCCTGCCCTGCCACCCTCAGCCCCCGCCTGGGCCCTGCTCTGCCACCCTCCAGCCAGGTCACCCGGGCCCTGCCCTGCCCCCCTCAGCCCCCGCCTGGGCCCTGCTCTGCCACCCTCCAGCCAGGCTACCCGGGCCCTGCCATCCTTAGCCCAGGCCCCTCTAGAAGCTCCTGGGCCCTTTCTGGGCTCGGGGTCCTTGAGAGTGCATCCAGACCCATATGAGATTTGCCAGGCACATGGCCCGGGAGCAGGGCCTGAGCTGGGCCTGCCTGGTTCCTGGCCAGGGCAGGCTCCTCAAGGCTAACAGGCAGCAAAGGAGACGGCAGGTACCTGGGAGCCGCTGGTGTCCTCCTGGCTGGGGAGAGACTTCTGGGGTGTGTGGAACGCCTGGGAAGAGAGCACAGTGCACACAGCACAGGCCTCAGAGCCAGCGCCAGCCCGCGGGCAGGGAGAACCATCCTGACCTGGTGTGGGTCCTCAAAGCCCCCCCCCCCCCCACCATGGAGAACCAGCCCGACCCAGTGTGGGTCCTCAGAGCTCCCCCCGGAGAACCAGCCCGACTCGGTGTGGGTCCTCAGAGCTCCCGCCCCGGGAGAACCAGCCCGTCCCGGTGTGGGTCCTCAGACCTCCCCCCCGGAGAACCATCCTGACCCGGTGTGGGTCCTCAAAGCTCCCCCCCCACCATGGAGAACCAGCCCAACCCAGTGTGGGTCCTCAGAGCTCCCCCCCCACCATGGAGAACCAGCCCGACCCAGTGTGGGTCCTCAGAGCTCCTGCCCCGGGAGAACCAGCCCAACTCCCATGGAGAACCAGCCCGTCCCGGTGTGGGTCCTCAGAGCCACCCCCCCCACCATGGAGAACCATCCTGACCCGGTGTGGGTCCTCAAAGCCCCCCCCCCCCCCATGGAGAACCAGCTCGACCCAGTGTGGGTCCTCAGAGCTCCTCCCGCCCCCGGAGAACCAGCCCGACTCGGTGTGGGTCCTCAAAGCCCCCCCACCCACACCATGGAGAACCAGCCCAACTCCCATGGAGAACCAGCCCGTCCCAGTGTGGGTCCTCAGAGCCTCCCCCACCCCCCCGGAGAACCAGCCCATCCCAGTGTGGGTCCTCAGAGCTCCCCCCCACCCCGGAGAACCAGCCCAACTCCCATGGAGAACCAGCCCGTCCCGGTGTGGGTCCTCAGAGCCTCTCCCACCCCCCCGGAAAACCAACCCGTCCCAGTGTTGGTCCTCAGAGCTCCCCTCCCCCCGGAGAACCAGCCTGACTCGGTGTGGGTCCTCAGAGGCCCCCCCCATGGAGAACCAGCCCGTCCTGGTGTGGGTCCTCAGAGCCTCCCCACCCCCCCGGAGAACCAGCCCGACCCAGTGTGGATCCTCACTCAGAGCCCCCCCGACCCGTTCAGAGCCCCCCTCCCCCTCCGAGAACAAGCCCTGCCTGGGCATGGGGTCCCTGCTCAGAACCCCTCCCACCCCTCAGCATCCCATCAGGGCTGGTTACCTTCTTGGCGGCCTGGATCTCCTCCGTGGACTTGGACCGGCCTTTCCCGGCCTGCTTCTGGGGGGAGCTGGACGGCTGCTGGGGACACAGGAAGGTCCCGTGTCTTACAGGGGGGAACACTCATCCCACAGGACCCTCAGCCGGCCCTGGCTGGCCTGGCCCAAGCGTCGCTGCACAGGGAGGCCTGGCCACATGGCGGAATCGGCAACTGGCTCCAGGTGCAGGTGGCTCGGGCGGGCACCGGCTGTCAGGGCCCCTTTCAACCAGCACTGCTGCTCCTGCAGTCACACTGGGCTGGGTGCCTTGTACAGAGCATTGTGGAGCACTCAGCAGCCATCCCATAATCCGCCCGCAGCAGCTGGCAGCACCAGGGACAAGCAGTGTGCACCTTAGGGCACTGGGGTCAGCGCTGACCTTGGGGGGCCCTGCTCCCTCCACTGGAGCCCTGTGACGTTACACCCCATATTCTTCATAGAAATATTCTCATGATACGAATATGGCATAACTAAGATATGTTTTATACTAGATAGGTCATGTGAGGTATCATTGGAAAGTTATGATTGACTGTATACGTTTATCCAGTGTGTCTGCATGTCTAATTTCTGTATCTAAAGTTAGGAATATTGTCTATGTAACAATTAAAACGGTGTGCTCGGGAAACTGTCACCAGACAGTAAGCAATCAGCCTTAATGGACCATTAGGAAAAGACAATGAGTCTTCGAAGATGTGGATCCCCCATCTTCCCAGGAGTTCCTTCCCTGCAAATAAACCTTGTCTCATGGTTGCTCTGACACCTTGGACACTACTGGTACTTTTCCACTGGAAACAAAGGCTTCCCGCCTTATGTACATTCTATTTAAAGCTGGGAAGCAAGGCATTCAGGGCTCTCCATTTGCCTCCCCTCCAGAGAAGAAAGATTGCTGAAGGCTCCTGCAGAAACCAAGGGACTAAGCAATGCTATGGGAAGGCAAGGGATGAGTCCAGGGATCTCTAGCCTGTAAAGAGACATAACTGGAATTCTGAGCTGCAGAAACTCTACAACCTTCCTAAACAACACTTAGGGCGAGAAGTTACTATGTGTGACCTGTTTCTGTAGCGTATTAAGCTTAGTTTGTGTGTTTTGTTTTATTTACTCAGTAATCTGCTTTGTTCTGTTTGCCTTCCCTTATAATCACTTAAAATGTACCTTTTGTAGTTAATAAACTTATTTCTTGTGCATTTCAAAACCCAGTTTGTGCCATTCATACCTGAGGAGGGAAAAAGCGAGGGGGAGATTTTTATGAGCTTGCATTGTGCAGATCTCTCTGTACAGCACAAGACAATATTATTCTGGGTTTACACCCCAAAGGAGGTGTGCACATGAGTGCTGGATAAATCCCCGAGCTGAATCTTCCCACACAGAGTTGATTTCAGTCTGTGTCTGCAGCTGGCTGTGGCCTTACCGGTGTGTGTCTTGGCACAGCAAGGACAGGGTGAGGAAACCCAGGCTGGTGGAACAGGCGGACGCAGTGGGACCCCAGCACATCAGGTGGCATCCCAGACACAGGGTCCAACCCGTCACCCCCCCACACACTGCAGCTGGGCTGCGCTGCTGCTAGAATCCCATGCTCCTTCTCCCGCAAAAGCCCAGCCTGGGTCCAGGGCCTGATGGGTGCTGCGGCGACCTCTGCCAGGCTCCCCCCCGCCTGTGGTACCTTTGTGCCGGGCTCCATGGCTCCCTGCTCCCCAGCTGCACTGAGGGCTCACTCTGGCGCAGCAGAAGGCGCTGTCCCGGGGTCCTGCAGGAGAAAGGCCTGTCATGGGACTAGCAGAGACTGCCGGCTCTCCCTGCTCCCAGCTGTCTGCCCGTCTGGCCTTGTGGGCGAGGGACCGAGTCGGGCTCAGGGACCCAGTTCAGTTCCCAGCTCCACCACAGATTGCGCGACCTTGGGCCAGTCCCTGGACGTGTCTGGGCTCAGCTCCTGTCCTGTGACAGCGAGATGATAACCAGCTCATGTGTGTCAACTGCAGGGCAATGCTGCCGAGGCAGGGCCTGCCTCCCTGCACCCAGGCACCGCCACAATCCAAGCAAGGACAGCCCAGCCGCTGAAGGGTTCCAGGGAATGCACCTGGCCTGGAGGCCAGCAGCACAGAGGGAGCCCAGCTGTGGGGCCGGACAGAGCTGCTCGGACCACAGGGCGGGGACAGGGTGTTTCTGATCAGCAAGTGGGCCCCCGTGCCTCGGGGGGAGGGGGAGGGGGAGGGCAGGAACTCCCAGCCAGCCCTGCCCCCCGTTCCATCCGCCTGACAGGATGGCCTGGCGCTCCCAGCGCACAGCAATCTGGCGAGCAGCGCAGCCGGGAGTAATCTGCACTGTCCTTGGTCCTACCCGGCCCCCATGTTCCTGGCTCCCGGCCGAGGCTGTTCGCTGCGGGTGAGCCTGGCCCAGGGACAGCTGCCGCATGGTACCGTGGAGGCCATCGCCATGGGGATAAGGAGAGCTTGCCAGGGCGACTCTGCCTGGTACCTAGGCCCAGGAGGGCACAGCAGGATGGGGCGAGCCCAGATCCCACCGTGGGGGAACCAGACCCCGTCAGCCTGCAGAGCTAGTGGGATACCCAGGGTGAGTTAATCCCTCCCTCCCCCATTTCCCCAACCTTTGGCACTAGGCCATGGCATGCCCGGGGCACTGCCGCGCTACCCTCACTGGCTCGTGGACCTGTCCCACAAGTGCCCTGGGGAGGTGGGCGGATCAGATGCCCCCCAGGATCCCAGGAATGTCACTGCAGATTGGCAGCAACACCCCACAAAGTGCCCCCCCTCCCGCCAGCTCCACGGGGAGAACTGAGCTGCCCCAGGACCTGCCCAGTCCAGGCGGGTGCCAGGCTGAGGGGCCCTTGCACAGAGCAAGGGGGAGGCAGCCTCAGGACCAGAGCGCCTGGTCAGTGAGAAAACAGGTTCATCGCCCATGTCCCAGCCATGGTGTCCTCCCCACTCACTCACCCCTGCTGGGTGCCTGTTCCAAGCTGCTCTAGGCTGGCAGGGCAGCCCTGTCCCCCATGCCTGCACACCCCACCAGCCAGCAGCGCCAGCCTCTCCAATGCTCCGGTGCAGCCTGGTGCCCGCTGCGTGGCATGGGGCACGTTGGCTGGGGGGCTCAGCACAGAGCAGCGCCATTGCTGTGAATATAGGACCCACCCAGACTCTCTCTCCTGCTTCTCGGGGGCAGAGCAAAGGGTCAATATGCAGTCCCTGCCCCAGGAATGAGGCTGCAGCTGCCTCTGGGCTGGAACACAGCGGTTCCTGGTCAGCACATGGGACTGTGCTCAGCCGCTTAGGCCGGAAGTGAAGTTGAAATCTACATGGAGAATGGACGGTAGAATAAGCCCCCACCTCCTGCAAACTCCTTCCCCACCCCGGCCAGGCACCACAGAACCCCCTAGCACCGCCCTGGGGCCCTGGGACAGACCCCACCCCACTCCCTGCAGCAGAGCGCCCCCTAGCACCGCCCTGGGGAACAGGGACAGACCCCACCCCGCTCCCTGCAGCACAGCGCCCCCTAGCACCGCCCTGGGGAACAGGGACAGACCCTGCCCCGCTCCCTGCACCGCAGCACCCCCTAGCACCGCCCTGGGGAACAGGGACAGACCCCACCCCGCTCCCTGGCCCTGCTCCCTGCAGCAGAGCGCCCCCTAGCACCGCCCTGGGGCCCTGGGACAGACCCCGCCCCGCTCCCTGCAGCACAGCGCCCCCTAGCACTGCCCTGGGGAACAGGGACAGACCCCACCCTGCTCCCTGCAGCACAGCGCCCCCTAGCACCGCCCTGGGGAACAGGGACAGACCCCACCCTGCTCCCTGCAGCACAGCGCCCCCTAGCACCGCCCTGGGACAGACCCCGCCCAGCTCCCTGCAGCACAGCGCCCCCTAGCACCGCCCTGGGACAGACCCCGCCCAGCTCCCTGCAGCACAGCGCCCCCTAGCACCGCCCTGGGGAACAGGGACAGACCCCACCCTGCTCCCTGCAGCACAGCGCCCCCTAGCACCGCCCTGGGGCCCTGGGACAGACCCCGCCCCGCTCCCTGCACCGCAGCACCCCCTAGCACCGCCCTGGGGAACAGGGACAGACCCTGCCCCGCTCCCTGAAGCACAGCGCCCCCTAGCACCGCCCTGGGGAACAGGGACAGACCCCACCCCGCTCCCTGCAGCACAGCGCCCCCTAGCACCGCCCTGGGGCCCTGGGACAGACCCCGCCCCGCTCCCTGCACCGCAGCACCCCCTAGCACCGCCCTGGGGAACAGGGACAGACCCTGCCCCGCTCCCTGCAGCACAGCGCCCCCTAGCACCGCCCTGGGACAGACCCCACCCCACTCCCTGCACCACAGCACCCCCTAGCACCGCCCTGGGTCACTGGAGATGTGCTGAGGAGGGGAACGTGCCCTCTCGTGAAACTCTCAACAGCCCAGCTCTTTGCAGTATCACCTGTGTGTTCTCTGCTGCCCCTTGCCCCTCTGCATGGCCAGTCACACCCCCACCCCTGCCTACCGGACCGGCCGTAATCCCTGGGCTGTGCAGCGGGCTGCAGGCGGCTGGTTGCCTCTCCCACTCCCCATTCACACCAGCCCGATGAGGTGCTGTCACATGCAGACGAGGGCAGCCAATGTGGAGCAGCCACGTCCTTAGCCGTCCTTCGCATGCAAAGCAGCCCCGCAGCCAGCAAGCTGGCCTGGCCTGGGGGACTCTGGGCTCCCCTCGCAGCCCCACACCAGGGCCGGCTCCCGGCACCAGCCTGGCAAGCAGGTGCTTGGGGCGGCCGCTCCAGAGAGGGGCGGCACGTCCAGCTATTCGGTGGCAATTCAGGGGACGGTCCCTCACTCCTGCTGGGAGCAAAGGGCCTCTCTCCGAATTGCCGCTGCAGATCGCGAGCGCAGCTTTTTTTTTTTTTTTGTCTGCTTGGGGCGGTCAAAACCCTGGAGCTGGCCCTGCCCATATCTGCCCCCAGCCCCCCATTGGGCATGGGGTCCAGCTCCCAGGAGATGCCGCCCGTCCAGCCAGACTGGGCACTGGGGACTCCTGGAGCCTGGGGCTAGCGCACGGGCTCTCACTTGCTGCAGCCCTGGAGCAGCTGAGGGTTTGGGGTTTGCTTACCCGCACTTCTGCAGCTAAACGGGGGCAGCTGTCTGGCAGAGACCCCAGTGAGGCGCACCTAAGGGCCACCCTAGGGATGCTGCTCCTGCCCTAACCCTCCCCATCCTCCTCGTCCTGACGCGCCACCAGCCACCATCTCCCTCCTCACTGGCAGGTTACCCCAGGGAGCCTCCTCCCGCAGGGAGCTGCCAACTCTCCACAGCCCCCTGTGCGCAGACATAGGCAGTGCTGGTCTGGGGGTGCAGGCTTCCATCCCCCCGTTGTCCCCATGGCGAGGACTGGTGACAGAAGCAGAGGCACTGGGCCACGCAAGTTGTTAATCAGGCATATTTTACATCCCAAAGTGCTTTACAAATAACTGACATACAAACTATATACAGGCTCACTTCACTTGCCACTGAGATGCAGCCACCTCTAGGGTGGAATGAGGCAGCTGTTTAACAACTCACAGCAACACTACACAACAGTTTAGGACAGGAAGTGGAGAATACTGTAGTTTCCTGAAACCGCCAGGGCAGTTTAAGGAGGCAGGATTTGGCCAGGGCACTGGGGCTGACCCCAACTCAAGGCCAGACATCCTCAAGGCTGGCTCTGAAGAAAGTGCAGCGTGGGCCTCAGTGCAGTTCAGAGTGGACAGGTGGCTGCGCCAGTGCGGGATCCCGGGGGCAAGGGGCACCAGCCCCCTTTGGGGTGAGGCTGGTATCACAGGGGCCATGCTGCCGCTCAGAGCTCTCGCTGGGGCCAGCATCCTGCCCTGGCAGCTGCAGGAAGTCGGGCAGGACCAGGACCTCTTTAGAGAGCAGCCCACGCTGGTCGTTGGCCCTGCAGCTCTGGGCCCGGTTCAGCAGCTCCACCAGCCCTGGGGGAACAAGGGGAGAGTGGAGTCATTGGGCAGAGCTAGACTTCCGCAGAACACCCCCAGACCCCTCCCCCCCAAATTCCCATTCTGTGCTCAGACTCCCCTCCCCTGCCCCTAGAGTTCCCATCCCGCACTCAGACGCCCCTCCCCCACCCCAGAGCACCCATCTGGCACTCAGACGCCCTCTCCCCCACCCCAGAGCCCCCATCCCGCACTCAGACGTCCCCCCACCCCAGAGCCCCCATCCCGCACTCAGACGCCCTCTTCCCCACCCCAGAGCCCCCATCCCGCACTCAGACGCCCCCTCCCCCACCCCAGAGCACCCATCCCGCACTCAGACGCCCCCTCCCAGTCCCCATTTGCCCCTGCGCTTCCTCACCCCCCATGTTTCCTTCTGACACTGAATATACCACAGACGCCCTCTGCCCCCAGCACCCCAGATATGCCTCCTGTGCCCCTGTCCCCCACACATAGGGCTGGTTTAAGAGCATGCTAGATGCCAGGGCCGCCCACCTTCCAGGTCATACGTGCACCGGTTCATGCCTCTCAGGGCTGCTGGCCTGGACCTGGTGATGGAGGGGGGCACCTCTGACAGCATGTCTGCTTCCACCTCTGTGCCTGTGGGGGCGGCCTCCTGGGAGTGGGGAGAGAGCATGTGAGGAGCAGGAAGATGGGCTGGCAGCCCCAGCCCAGCCCAGCAGGGAGACCTGCCTCCTCTTCAGGGCACAGAGATGCCCCAAAGCTGGCCTGGCTCAGACCCGCTGTAACCACTGTGCCCCGACCCTGCTCCGTGCTGCAGAACTCCCCCAACGCGCCCAGAGCTGCACCCTGCTCTGGCCACAGGGCTCACCGCTCCCCCCCCACCCCGCCCCCAAGTGAGCCAGCGAGCTGCACTCCCGGGGACTCCCAGTTCAGCCCAGCCCCAGCGACAGCCCAGGCCTACCCTAATGCTGCCCCCCTTCGCTGGGGCACCCCCTCAGCCCCCCTGACTGGGCCCCTCTTGGTGCCCAGGACTCACCTTGCACCGAAGGGGGGAAGTGGTCACAACAGTGTCACCAGCACCTGTCGCTTTCACTTCTGCAACACAAGCACCGCAGCGAGTCAGGCTCCAGCCTCCTGCCGGGGGACGGGGCGGGGCAGACCACCTGCCATCACAGGAGCCCGGGCCCACCAGGGAAGGACTCAGCACCACGATAACTGTGGAACTCACTGCTGTGGCCAACAGCTGAGGCACATGGCACCTTACAGGGGCAGAGTCTGGGGCCGACTGAGGAGGAGGAAGATACCCGACTGGCCGGGCCCATACAGTGCTGTGTGGGGCCCACGGGGCCCTGGGCTGGACACAGACTTAGTGCTGGCCTGGGCAGGCGGCAGGACCACGGGGGTGCTCCAGCCTGGCCACTCCACCCTGCGGACCATACCTGTCGCAGCTTCCAGGATGAGCTTCTGCGCAGCCACGGTGCTGACCAGCTTCTCCAGGTCCAGGGCTCCTGGCTCCCCATGCTGCAGCAGAACAGAGTTGGGGGGTTGCATGGGATGGTGCATCGTGGGGAGCAAGAGCAGGCTCTGGCCACAGTGTGAGGGGCAATGAGAGTACAGGCCACACACTGGCTGGAAGTGTGGTCCCCTGGGGTAGGAGCTCTGCCCACGGGCGGGCGGGCAGCCCCATCCCCAGGGTAGGAGCTGTGCCCACGGGCGGGCGGGCAGCCCCATCCCCGGGGTAGGAGCTGTGCCCACGGGCGGGCGGGCAGCTCCATCCCCGGGGTAGGAGCTCTGCCCATGGGCGGGCGGCCTCTGGGGAAAGCCATGTAGCCAGCCCCAGGGCCCAGGCTCCATGGGTGGGGCACTGCCTGCAGGACAAGCCACAGTCTGGCCTCTCCTACCTGAGCAGGGCTGAGTTCTGCATGGGGGCAAAGGACTCCCTAAGATCTGCCCCTGCAGCCCCAGGCGGGTGCTTATGCCCAGCATTGAAAGACAGCAGCCCCCTTTCTGCAGGTTCCTAGGACTCCGCCAGAGGAGGCAAGGCAGCCCCCTGCCCAGGCTGCGGGCTAGCTCTCACCCGCCGCAGCAGTGCCCGTTCCACATCCACGCCATACTTCCCCAGCACAGGCTGCAGCGCCTCCCGCAGGCACTTGGTCGACTTTGCGGTGATTCGCACTGTTTTACTGAGGGGGGAAATTTCCAACCTAGGAAGACAGAGATGAAGGAAACACATGGGGCAGGATGGGCCATGCAGCAGGGAAGGATGTGGCAAGACCTGGTGGGGTGAGACAGCAGCTGGAACGATGGGGCAGGGCTGATCCTGGCAAGGCGGGGTGGGGCAGGCAGGAGCTGAGGAGGTGGGGCTGTGCGGGGCAGAGCCAAGCAGGGTGGGGCAGAGCAGAGTGAGCCGGGTGGAGCTGCACTGGGCACTCATGAGCCCAGGCTGCCAGATGTCCACTCCAGGGGTGTTCATCCTGGGCGAAGCCGACTTCACTGGCCAGTCAGGGCGAGCGCTGCCAGCGCCTGCGGCGCCCAGGCCAGTGTGTGCAGGGGCGGGACAGAGCCATGCTCCCATCGGCTCTTCCGAGGGCCCACCGCAGCTGGCTTGCGGTCTGAGCCCCACTGCACTTAGCACTAGAGCCACTGTCTCCTTCCCACGGGCACGGTGCTGCTGCCATGGGGAGCCAGGGCGTGGAGCACAGGGGAAGGCTTGGGAGAGGCAGGGACATTGCAGAGCCAGTCCTGCAGGCGCTGGCCCCATGCGCACAGGGTGCAGCAGCAGCTCCCACTCACTCAAAGCTGACTCTGTTCTCTAGCTTCACCTCCTGGTCCATCAGAACCATGCTGTCCTGGTCCAGCACCAGCGCCTTCTGGGTAGAGTCAGCCAAGAGGAGACACGTCAGAACCAGGAACACGGCACCCCCCGAGACACAGCCCCTCCCACGGCCCTGGCACAGCATGGAATTCCTGTCTGCAGGCAGGTGCCTCAGGTGGGCAGCGCCTGTCAGTGCGGGGCCCTGGGGTCCCTCGGGCGAGGTAGCTCCAGGGCCGGATTCTGATGGAGCCCCCAGGCCATCCCTGGCCTGCCCAGCTCTCTCCTCCCCACCCCAGGACCGTCCCTACCTGTTCATTGCCAACCAGGTAGACCTTGATGTCAGGGAGGCTGAAGCCGCGCTTCTCACAGAGGCCTGCCAGCATGTTGCGGATGGAGATGCCAGCCCGCACCGAGGCCAGCGAGGCCGTGCCGTCCGGCAGGTACACACAGCAGTACTTGCTGGGCCTGGCCTGCGGGTCGGGCTCCGTGCCTCCCAGGCTCTTCCTGCGGCTCTGCAGGGGAAGAGGCGGTGTCACCCGGCGGGCGGTGTGGCTACGCAGCAGGCCCCGCGGTCGGGCACTTACCTCTGCCCGGGAGCTGCCTGCCATGCTGCTGCTGTTGCAGGACGACGAGAGGAAGCCCAGGTCCAGGCTCGCAGAGGAATTCAAGGAGCCCTGGGACTCACGCCACAGGGACGAGCCCCCATTGCCATCTTCCACCTCTAGGACAGACAGACGGATGGACGTCAGGACAAGAGGCCGGCTCTGGGGCTCCGGGCCCTTTGCGAAGGGACGGCCACAGGCCTGTGGGGCTAGTGAAATGGCAGCCAGGTGGAGCCTGGCGTGGGACTTACCTGTCCACAAGGGCTCTCTCCGCTCCTCTCTCCTGAAGGACATCTGGGGGCTCCTGCCAGCACTACTGCTGGCCACCTCCACCCCCAGTGGCAGGGACTTCCCCAGCTTCAGCTTCGCCTTCTAGGGGACAAGAGAGGCAGATCTTGGCTCAGGGAGCTTCTGGGGCGCCCCCGCCCCGAGAAAGGGAATCCCCCCTGAGGAGAGGGCATTGCCTCCCCACTTTTCAGCCCCCCCCCCCCCCCCCGGGCTCCTGAGCAGAGCTGGGTGGTGAATGGTGGAGCCCTTCCCTCCTGGCATGCTGGAGGAGCAGCCAGGTGTCATGGCTCTAGGTGCAGGGTCATGACACCAGGTCACACTGCCACTCAAATTTGGTTTGAGTGGTGTCCACGATTGCAGTCCTTCCAGCAGCCCCACCCCTGGACCAAACCCCCTGGGCTGGGGAGCTGGGCCTGGTACCTTGCCGAGGTCGGGTGGGGGGCTGCTGTTCCGGGAGTGAGCCCGCAGGTCAGGGAGCGGCTGCCCCTCATTCTCAGCCCTCACACACGCCTGGAACAGCGGGGACTTCACGAAGCGCGCGTAGCTGTCAAACTTCATCAGGTTAAAGATCTGAGCCAGGAGAGGGACCCGGTTAGTGCCATGCCTGACCCGTGACCAGAGCCCGGCACAGCCCCCGGACACACACCTGGGTAGCACCTCCCCCGGCCCAGAGCCCAGCACGGCCCCCGGACACACACCTGGGTAGCGCCTCCCCCCGCCCAGAGCCCGACATGGCCCCCAGACACACACCTGGGTAGCGCCTCCCCCGGCCCAGAGCCCGGCAAGGCCCCCGGACACACACCTGGGTAGCGCCTCCCCCCGCCCAGAGCCTGACACGGCCCCCGGACACACACCTGGGTAGCGCCTCCCCCGCCCAGAGCCCGGCACGGCCCCCGGACACACACCTGGGTAGCGTCTCCCCCGCCCAGAGCCCGGCACGGCCCCCGGACACACACCTGGGTAGCGCCTCCCTCCGCCCAGAGACTGACACGGCCCCCGGACACAGACCTGACTCAGAGGCAGAGGGACAAGTCCCAGAATCAGGAGCTCTGGATTCCTGTCCCCTACTCCCAGCTGAGAGTTGGGGGAGGGAATATGTCCCCAGCTCCTCCATCCTGAGCCTTGGGGGATGGCTCCATGGCCCCTCTCCCTTGGCCGGGGGGTTGGGCAGGGGCAATGCTCACCTGGAGCTGTTGGACTCGGAACATGTCGGGGGTGGGCCTGGCCAGCCTTTCCTCCCCGATCCAGGCCTGCCGGTCGATGTTAACGGGGCTGACCGCGTGGCTGGACAGGAACTCGTCATAGATCTGCCGGGCCTCCTGGGCCAGCTGGGGAGACAGAGTTATCACAGGGGAGGCCGAGCCCCCTTGCCAGTGTGCATGGGAGCACACGCAGAGTAGGGTCACCAGCCACGCTCCAAGTGCAGGCACCACCTTGCACCGACCCCTTGGAAACCCAGGAACGGCCAGGCTGGGCCAGTCCCGGGGGCCCTCCAGCCCAGCAGCCCTTGCCTGCAGCGCCCAGCACCAGATGTTCAGAGGAAGGTGTAGGAGCCCTGCTCCTGACCCATAACAGTCAGAGACTGGCCGAAGACCCAAGGCAGGAGGTTTTAGCCCTTCCAAATGCCATCTGCACTGTTATAGCTCTGCATCCCCCTGTTCTCCATTCACAAGGCCAGCTCCTCTCAGGCTCTCACTAGGTCCTGGCCTCACTGACATCCTGTGGCAATGAGTTCCACTGCTTATTTACACTGGGGCGGAGGATTACCTTCGATCAGTTTGAACTTCCCCTCGTTCTTGTGTACCAGACAGACGGTCCCAAGGTTCCGTCTCAAGACCATGCCCCATTTCCTCATCTTGCTAAGGGAACAATCCCTGTCTGCTCTGTCTCTCTCCAGCCCCTGATCATTGGCATTGTCCTTCTCTTAGAGCCTGTCAGTTCTGCACGGCCCCCAGGGGTGACCGGTGCAGCACACAATGGCCAAGGGAGCTCCATGCTATTCTCCATCCCCTCACCCATTAGCTATTGGCTGCAGCTCCCCTCTGAGCAGGGTCTCCACTGAGCTTCCTACTGACGCCCAGGTCCCTTTGGCTGCCCTGGCATGTGCTTCCCTGCGGGGGGCAGCCCAGGTCTAAGCCTCAGTGTGGGCCGGGCTAGCTAGGCTCCCACTGTCAGGAGTGGGGCATGGGCAGGCTGGGCCAAGCCGCTAGCCCTCCCCTGGGCCCAGTACCTGCTGTGTGTTCCTGGCTGGGATCTGCTGGAATCGCTCACACGCCTGCCAGAAGTAAACATTCTCAGCGCTGAACTCCTTCTTCAGGAACTCCTGGGGAGCAGGAGAGGGGCACGGTGGCATCAGCCTCACTAGTGCCACTACCCTGTCCGGGGGGGGCAGCCCTACCCCCGCCCAGGGGTGCCAGCCCTACCCATGCCCGGGGGTGCCAGCCCTACTCCCGCCCGGGGGTGCCAGCCCAACCCCCGCCCGGGGGTGCCAGCCCAACCTCCACCCAGGGGGGCCAGCCCAACCTCCACCCAGGGGGGCCAGCCCAACCCTCGCCCAGAGGTGCCTGCCCAGACTCCATCCAGGGGTACCAGTGCAACCCCCACCCTCTGCCCCCCGGCCTCACACTGCCTGGAGTCCCTGCACAGCGAGCAGCTGGAGAATGGGGGGAACTGAGGGCTGAGGGCAGTGAGGGGGGTGGGCTGGGCCCGGCAGGGTCTGACATGCCCTGGCACTCACAGTGAAGTAGGTGACGGCCACCCGGTCCTGCAGCAGTGTCTCGAAGGACTCGGCCCAGCTGGCCACGGGCAGCTGCGCAGTGTAGCCTGCGTTCTGGGCACCAGGCAGGCTGTGCACACTGTGGCTACTGCCCCGGGCCCTGGAGCTGTTTAACTCTGAGATGCAGAAAGAGAGGTCAGGCCCTGCCCCACTCCCTGGAGCCAGTTCTGATCCCCGCCCAGCTGGAGGGAAGGTGTGGGGAGGCGCTGTCCATTTGGGGCTTTTTCTCATACAGGTGCCAATTACCCCCCACCCCATCCTGATTTTTCACACTTGCTGTCTGGTCACCCTAGTGGGTGGGGAAGGATAGGAGGGAGCTCTGTCTCCCTCCCCCCCCCCCGCAGGGAGTCCCATGGCCCCAGGTGCTGTGTGTGGCCAGGCAGGGGCTCTGTACCATCCAGCAGAGCAGCCCTAAGGGCTCCTGGTCCGGTCCCACTGGGGCTGGGAACTGAGCCAAGCTGGTTACAGCTCTCGGGCTCCTCCCAACGCCACCCCCGCATCTCCCAGGCAGCGTCTGACTCACCTCCATCTGACACAGCCAGGCCCTGCAAAGACAGGAGGAGGAGAGGTCAGCCAGGATCCCAGGCCCCGCACCCTGCAGCTATGGGGAGCAGGGAGGCCAGCCCAGGCAGCCCCTTGGGCGAGGGATGAGTCAGCCAAGCAGAGTACAAGGGACACCGGCTGCCAGGTGTCTCCCCGCCAGGGTGCTTGGTCTGTGCAGGAGCCATTCAGCGCTCGCATGGGACCGGGCTCCTGCAGGGCTGGGGCGTGAGTCAGCTGGCAGCTGGGCACTCTCTGGCCTGCCCTCCTCCCTCAGCTCAGCGAGGTGATTGAGAAAGGGCTGATGCTATCAGCTGTGACACTGCCGCTGCCTGGGGAGAAGTGTAGCAGCCCCAGGGCACAGGAAGGGGAGGGAGGGCAGGAAAAGGGAGAGGAAGCCACAGCCTCCAGCACACCAACAACTGCAGCCCATTTCCCAGCTCTGGGGCTGGGGGAGACCACAGACCCCTTAGTGTGGGTGTTTCTGTGGGGCAGCACCCAGCCACCGAGCTAGGCAGACCCCCCGCCAAAGAGCTCCCAGCTGGGGGCTCATGGCACAGAGCAGGGGGCGTGCAGTGCGCTCTCTCCTGGCTAACGTCTGGGGATGCTGCCCCCAGCAGGCCAGGCCCAGGCCCAGTCCTGCCAGCCCACGGGCATCCCTGGGCTCCCAGCTCTGGGGAAACGGCTGCCAGCCAACCCGCCTAAGCAGGGCTCACATCCCAGCAGCAACAGAGAACTGCTCCCCTCCTGGGTGCTGAGGAACAGGGACACCACCCAGCTCTGCCACCGCCCGTCTGCTACCCCCGCCCCGGGCTCCCCGCCCAGCACTGCCACTGCCCGCCTGCTACCCCCGCCCCGGGCTCCCCGCCCAGCACTGCCACCGCCCGCCTGCTACCCCCGCCCCGGGCTCCCCGCCCAGCTTTGCCACCGCCCGCCTGCTACCCCCGCCCCGGGCTCCCCGCCCAGCTCTGCCACCGCCCGCCTGCTACCCCCGCCCCGGGCTCCCCGCCCAGCTCTGCCACCGCCCGCCTGCCACCCCCGCCCCGGGCTCCCCGCCCAGCTCTGCCACCGCCCGCCTGCTACCCCCGCCCCGGGCTCCCCACCCAGCCCTGCCACTGGCCATCTGCTACCCCCACCCCGGGCTGCCCACCCCAGCTCTGCCACTGCCCGCCTGCTACCCCCACCCCGGGCTGCCCACCCCAGCTCTGCCACTGCCCGCCTGCTACCCCCGCCCAGGGCTCCCCACCCAGCTCTGCCATTGCCCGCCTGCTACCCCCACCCCGGGCTCCCCACCCCAGCACTGCCACCGCCCGCCTGCTACCCCCGCCCCGGGCTCCCCACCCAGCTCTGCCACCGCCCGTCTGCTACCCCCGCCCCGGGCTCCCCACCCCAGCACTGCCACCGCCCGCCTGCTACCCCCGCCCCGGGCTCCCCACCCAGCTCTGCCACTGCCCATCTGCTACCCCTGCCCCAGGCAGACTCTGCTGGTGCACTGTGATCCCAATCCAGCCACCCCACCCCTATTAGTCCATGCCCCCCAGCTGTGCTAATGCCCCTCAATCCCAACCCACAGACTCCTCCCACCTCTCCACAATTTCAGACCTGGGTTCCGCACAACCCGGCGTTGCCAGGGCACGGCCCCAGCCCTCCTGGCCTAGTCCCTACCCAGCATGCCTAACTGTGCAACAGGCTGGTCGGCACCTGTCTCAGACTGACAATGCTGCGTCCGCCCAGAGCGGGCGGCTCTGAGCTTCTGGTGTCTCTGGAAGGCCCCCTTCACCTGGCACAGACCCCACAGGTCTCAGCAGCCTCAGGCTGAGGACCTGACTGTCTCTGGGCCCATCGCTCAATGCAGAGCGATGTGGGGGAGGGAGGATGGGCTGCACCGAGCCATCCTGGGGGTAGGGGAGCCTGAGACAGCATCTCCCCATGGGGCAGGGTCCCTCCCTCTGGAGCAGAGCAGCCAAGGGTGGGGGCAGAACCCTGGGGCTGGAGCCTCCCAGTAACCCAGCACCAGCAGCCTCCAGCCAGGAGCAAATCCGCCGGTAGAGGGGGTGCAGCCCCCATGTCACTGGGGGAGCCTTGCCGGCTGGGCGAGCCAAAAAGCACAAGGACTGGGTGTGGCTCGGTCGCACCTCCAGAGCCGCCGAACTCCGCTCCCGCCCACGCGCCCCCAGCAGGCCGGGCACTCACCATGTGGCCGCTTTGAACGCCCAGGGGCTTTGCTTTCCCAGGCATGCCTCAGCGGGGGGCTGTGCGGGCAGGGAGCATGGGGCTCGGCGGGCAGGCCCCGCGCAGGCCAGCAGGCTGCGGGCAGCCCCGGCGGGAGGAGCAGCACAGCACACTCACTGCCAGGCTCACAGGGCTGCTCACTACCTCTTTTCGCTACTGCAGGAAGTGTCACTATGGAAACCAAACCGCAGCTAGAACTGGGGTTTTCAAAGGAGTCTCCCTCCCTACAGGAAACCCCCCCCCCCCCCAGCGAGGCCAGCCCCCCACCCTAGGGCCGCGTGCCCCAGGGCCCGGCTCTGAACCCCAGCACCGCCGCTCCCCCAGCAGACGGGGCCTGGGCGCTCAGAGGTGGCAGCTGGCCCTGGCCAAGGCCCCTGCACTCGAGGAAAGGAGAACGACAAACGCAGGACAAAGCCGCGGAGCTCATGGGAACAGCCTGCTGATGGGCATGGGGGCTATTCAAGTGATGAGAACCTGGAGAGACCAGATCCCTCTAAGGTACGTCACTGTCAGAGCCCCTCCCTGCAGCGCCCGAGCCCCTCACAGCCAGTACCGCATCGGTCCCCCGACGCCTGGGCAGCAAGGCCAGGCCCTCATCCCCGTCGCTCCCCCAACACCCGGTAACAGGGCTGGGCCCTCGTCCCATCACTCCCCCGACGCCCGATAGCAGGGCTGGGCCCTCGTCCCCTTCCCGTCACTTCCCCAACACCCAGGCAGCAGGGCTGGGCCCTCGTCCCCGTCGCTCCCCTGGTGCCCGAGCAGCAGGGCTGGGCCCTCGTCCCCATCCCCTGCACTGTGCGCACCGTCTGGATCGCCAGTGGTGTGGCCCCGCCCACTATGACAAGTGGGGGATTTTTTCAATGGTTTGCGTGAACACAGTGTGTGCCTCAGTTTCCCTGTTCTGCATGTGTAACACAGTGGGGGATGGGGTTTGTTGTTGCAGAGGACCAGGTGTGACCTCGCTTACCAGCCAGGACCCCGAACAATGGCCTGGAGATTGGGTGCCCTAGCAACTGGTTACCGGGAGGCTCAGCCCAGCTTAGACATCAGCCAGTTCTGGCCAGTGGGGGGACAATGGGCTGAGAGACCAGTCGGGTCCAGCTAGTGGGAACAAAGGCCGGAAGCAGGAGGGTCCAGGTGACCTGTTTGCCTGGGACGGAAGACAAAGGACGGAGGAGGGGCTGGTGGGGAAGGTGATCTAGGATGATCAGCTGGAAGGAGGGGGCTGCTGGACTGGGGACAAAATTATTCCCTCTGGGAGTGGAGGCCTCGGGGGTCCAGAACAAGGGGACTCCCTGCAGGGCCCACAGCAGAGCCAGGCATGGTGGAGACTCGGAGAGGTGCAGGCCTGGGAGGTAGAAGAGCCTACGGCTTAACCCCCGAGAGAGAGGGGACCCCTGAGAAGGGTTGTCGCACTGAAGGGCCCTGCGGAGCCAAAAGCCCGGGCGGCCACGACAGCCCGCACTCAGGGACAGCAGGGACAGGGAAGTGTGGCACTGGGTGAGCCTGTCCTGGAAGGTTGTTCCTGCCCCGGCTGGACCTGGCCCCAGCTCAGCCCACGTCAGTCCAGTAAAGTTGCAGGCTCCCTGAATGCACTGAGACGGGGGGTGGGGGGGCAATCACCCGGGCGGGCCGCAGGGCTCGTAGGTGCTCGTGGGGTGGTACTGGCGGGGGCGAAGGCAGCCGGGTGGGCATGTGGAAGCCCTGGCCATGTTGGAAAAGCACGTCCAGCAGCTCGCTGGGCACCAGCCAGCGCAGGCGCAGCACCACCCCGACCGCACGGGCTGGGGCCCATTGCCCGGAACTGCTGGCGGCAGGCCTGAGATGGATGCCGTATCTGCCCCTCCGGAGGCCTGGTCTAGGGGCGGGTGACCGGCAGGGAGGGCTATACCGCTGTGCTGCCTGGCTGGTTTTATCTGGCCCCCAGGGCGAGCACCAAAACTTTTTCTGCCCTGGCCAGCAAAATATCGAGGGCCGTCCCTAGTCCCAGGCAGCACTTCTGACCCTGTGGCTCCATCCTGGATTGGCAGGCTGCTCTATGCCCCCCCTTCTGCAGTCTGGTGCCCCTACTTTTTGCAAGGACAAGCCCTGCGGCGGTGCTGCTCCGAGGCGGGGCCCCCTGGTGACCCAGTGATGAGTCTGGATGAGTTCACAGCCTGGAACAGACTTGACCCCTTTGGGATCGATGCAGCCAGCAGGGCTTGGAAGTCCTGGGAGAACTGGGGGGCTGCGCCCTGTAGGGGAAGAGGGAACACCCACATCAGAATGAGCTGCAGCTCCAGCCCCAGGGAGCAGGTGACTGGTAATGGGTCAATGCTGGGGATGTACCAGAGGGGGCAGGGCTCCCACTGATCCATCTCCTTCTGCTGCTGGGGCCCCCGCCTGCACTTGGGCCCAGGAGCCACAGTGGTGGCAGGACACCGAGCGGGGTGGGTTTGTAGGGAGGCTGGGGCTGGAGCTGGCTTTTCCCAGTTACCCATGTTGGGAAAAGTTCTGCCCCACCAGTTTCTCAGCGCCGGGTAACATCACCACCCTCCCGTTGCTGCTACAGGAGCCAGACATTTTCCCTCGCCTGCCCCCAGGGCTGCTGCTCGGAGCTGTCCCTCCCCAGCCTCCCCTGAACTCTCTGCTGCCCCCGCCCCGAGCTCTTCCCCTGATACTGGGCTCCTGCTTGCAGCATGACAGAGCCTCCTCCATCTTCCAGCCCCCACTGCCTTCCAGGGCTCTGCCACCCCAGACCTGTACCCAGTGCACCTGCTCCCTGCTGCTCTCACCTCTGTCCCATAGGGCAGGGCAGATGGGCTTGGATGACTGGCCTGGAAGCTGGTCTGGGGGGAGTACACCTGCCATGGGTCTGGGCTGGCTCCTCCCCACAAGTGGGACAGTGTTATCACCAGGGGCGCTCTGAGCCCCACGACCCTGCAAGGTGGGAAAGGGGCTTTGCTTCCCCTGGGGCTTAGGGCTGGGCCTGTGGGAGGGGCTGGCAGGCTGGCGACAGCTGGCTGGGGGATTTACCTAGGGAGGTATTTAATGCTGGGGGTAAATGGAGGAACTACAGCTAATTCTGGCGCTTTAATCCTCTTGCCCATCCAGGCGAAGGGACGTGTGTCAGGCACGCAGCCGCGGGCCGGGACCTGGCCCCGAGCCCAGAGGAGCTCCCAGCGCCCTGCACCGTACGGAGGATGTAGAGTCTCCCAGACCATGGGTGAAGTACAGAAGGTAAGTGGGGCGGGTTCCCAGCTCGGCCGCCTCACAGGATGGGGGTGCTCAGTGCGACTATCCCAGCACTGGGACCCGGAGTCCCAAACCCTCCCCCTGAGATGGCAGAACCGGGGCC